>NW_019646437.1:20000-25000 GCF_002806865.2 Cucurbita pepo subsp. pepo
CAAAATCCGAAAAAATCAATAACAAAGTTAATGCTCAAAACTAAAATACTTTAAAAAATCAATTCTCCAAATTAATTTTTTTTTTTTTCATATTTAACGTTGAGCTGTAGAAAATAATTGGGACCTTTTAAGAACTATTAAATTCGACTTTTGATCTCGTGATTTTTAATGAGTCGTCGATTTTACGGGAGAAAAATTGGTAAACCATCTACATAACCTTACGGTTTCATCCTCTCAAACCATCCAAGTATTTCCGCTTATGCTCAGCATCACAAAAAACCGAAAAACTTGAGTGCATAAGGTTGTGGTTAGAAGCTCAACGAAAAATGAACAAATCTCTGTATTAGGATGTCGAAGGTTAGAGGGCAAATATACAAATGTCTCGCGTGGGTTGTTGATGTTATTTAGGTTTCGTATGTGTGGTCAAAAAATAAAAGGCTGTCGGAGACATGCGCGTGATTGTTGGAGGAACCGATTTGCAAAGAGAGAAAAGTTCGAAAATTTTGGAAAATGAGTCATGAAGACGAAGTTTACGAGTTAAATTTCGAGTGACCCAGAAATCAATTGAAATTCGACGATGGTTCAAAAGTCCATTTACGTGCACAACATAGACGTGTTTTAAAACCTTGAGGATAAGTACACTAGGGAAAGCCCAACAAACCCAAGAAATCCAACAATTGACAATATCTACTAGCAGTGTGGACTCCAAGAAGGACAATATAAGTCCAACAATGACAATATCTACTAGCAGCAGACTCCAAAAGGACAATATAAGCCCAACAATGACAATATCTACTAGCGGTGGGCTCCAACAAGGACAATATAAGCCCAACAATGACAATATCTACTAGCGGTGGGCTCCAACAAGGACAATATAAGCCCAACAATGACAATATCTACTAGCGGTGGGCTCCAACAAGGACAATATAAGCCCAACAATGACAATATCTACTAGCGGTGGGCTCCAACAAGGACAATATAAGCCCAACAATGACAATATCTACTAGCGGTGGGCTCCAACAAGGACAATATAAGCCCAACAATGACAATATCTACTAGCGGTGGGCTCCAACAAGGACAATATAAGCCCAACAATGACAATATCTACTAGCGGTGGGCTCCAACAAGGACAATATAAGCCCAACAATGACAATATCTACTAGCGGTGGGCTCCAACAAGGACAATATAAGCCCAACAATGACAATATCTACTAGCGGTGGGCTCCAACAAGGACAATATAAGCCCAACAATGACAATATCTACTAGCACTAGGCTCTAACAAAGACAATATAAGCCCAACAATGACAATACCTACCAGTAGTGGGCTTCAACAAGAACAATATAAGCCCAACAATGACAATATCTACTAGCACTTGGCTCTAACAAAGACAATATAAGCCCAACAATGACAATATTTACTAGCAGTGGACTTCAATAGGGACAATATTTGACAATATTTATCAGCAGTGGGCTCCAACAAGGACAATATAAGCCCGACAAGGACAATATAAGCCCAACAATAACAATATTTATTAGCAGTGGGCTCCAACAAGGACAATATAAGCCCAACAATGACAATATTTATTAGTAGTGGGCTCCAACAAACAATGACAATATTTATTAGTAGTGGGCTCCAACAAGGACAATATAAGCCCAACAATGACAATATTTATTAGCAGTGGGCTCCAACAAGGACAATATAAGCCCGACAATGACCATATTTATTAGCAGTGGGCTCCCACAAGGACAATATAAGCCCAACAATGACAATATTTATTAGCAGTGGGCTCCAACAAGGACAATATAAGCCCAACAATGATAATATTTATTAGAAGTGGGCTCCAACAAGGACAATATAAGCCCAACAATAACATTATCTACTCGCAGTGCGCTTGAGATGTACCGCCACAAATTTCAAATTTCAAAGTAGATAAAATCCTATCTTATCTTAAACCATAAATTATCAAAAATTATTTGTGCAAATTAATACGCCAATTCCAAATCCTAAAAGGATTTGAAATTGGGAGATAATTATATATATATATATATATAACAATTAAATCAATCAATCCATGTTCTTCTATCTCGGCCGATTTCAGCAACATTCCTAAATCCGACGGCATCTATGAGTCCCAATATGTCCCACGAGCTGATGGGTCTCATAGTATTGAGCGCCATTGCTATCATTGTGTTCTTGCCGATCTTCATGTTTCGTTGCTATCACAACCGCTTCATGCAAAATCAAACTAGAGCCCTCGATGTTGAGCAACCAAACCATGCAACGCGACTCTTCGCTCGTTTTCGGGCCGAGGTTATGCGGCGACAGTCATCGATAGCAACAACACCTCCTCGACCGAACACCGCGGAGGAAGAAGCCGCCTCCATTGTCACGAAGGTCGCTTACAAAGACATCAAGACGACGGAGGAAGCCGATTCCGATGACTGTTGCGCCATTTGCATTGAAGGGTTTGAAGAGGATGAGATTTGCGGAGTTCTTGATCGTTGTGGTCATTGTTTCCATAAGATTTGTATCGATCAGTGGTTGGGGATCAAGAGTCGTTGCCCTCTGTGTCGCTGTTTGGTTCGTGTTGTATCGGAGAATAATAATTCGTAATTGGTTAAACCCTAGTTATCATTCTAAAAGTTGATGGTTGGATGAAGAATTATGACCAAACAAGGATCAAATTACTTACTTCTCGAGCAAGAGTTCCACGATCCCGATCAGAAACTTGTTGAAAGTAGAGGCATCCAAACTAGACGCAGAAAAGGGATAGTTAGTGTTTCTAAAAAATGGCGGTTTCTTATGATGACCTAGAAGAAGAAAGAAGCTCATTTATCGAGGTTCGGGAGAGAAGCAAATTTACCTTATTCAAGAAGTGATTTTTTTTTAGTGCTTGTTTTACCGAGTTCATCTGTCCAAGAGCATATCAAAAGGAATTTACTACTATATTTTTTTATTGAATAAAATATTTACTACGATTAGTTTGGATATTCGGGAATAAAAATTTCTATGATTTCTATGAATTGATTTACCTAAAATTAATTTGGTTCATAACTGACTCAAATTTATTATTATTTTATAATTTATATACGTATATTTATTTTAATTTTATTTGATTTCATAATTCTTTTCAAATTATTTTTTTTTTCTAAACAAATAAAAAAATATTTTGAGGGTAATTTTTTAAAATGTATTTTAAAATTGAGCAGTAAATCGTAATTTAATGTTTGAAAATAAATAAATTGATATTTGATTTATTCACTATTTATTTTTTTAAAATTAAAATTTGATAAATGACTCGACCATCCCAACATACTTTATCCAAATATCTCCCTTAAATTTATGGATTTGGATTTGATTCTAATTTGGTTTCAATTTCAAAATTTTCCATTTATTATTCTTTTAAAAAAATGAGTTACTCCAATATAAATTTTTTATTTATTTTTTTAATATAGTAAAAAATTATATATAATATATATGTATATATAGATGGGAAGTTCCTAAGAATCCCTTTCCATTTAGAGCGAATCCTCACAGTGCCCCGACCTCACAAGTAACATAGACGTCTCTAGTTTGATGTGGAGCGGAAGATGAAGAGACCATCTTTCACGATGGAACCCCTCAAAGACATCAACGGACCCACGGAGGTTTGTGAAGTCAAGGCCAATTTGGGCCAACTTGGTCCGTGTCCTTGGCTTCTACGGGTGCAACTCTTCTGGGAAGAATTTTTGCCCCTTTTGTTCTATAGGCTAAGTATATATGAATGTATCGTTGTTATCGTGAGTAAAAATATATTTTTTAAAATTACTCATAAATTCAAGTTGGTTCATTTCAACTCAATTTAGTTTCAAGGGAACTCGAGAACCAACCAAATCTAATCAAAATAAGTTTATAATTTAAAGTTGAGTTGATCGAGTTTTTTGAACACCTTGGCCATTCTTATATTAGGTGAAATTGGTAGTTTTTATGATTGAGCCACCGAAAAGAATAATTCCATTAAATATTTATTATCAATATTATTTTTTTTAATTTTTTTTTAATTTTTTTAATTATTATTTGTTTCTTATTAAATATTTTTTATCTTTCATTTTTTTTCCCACCAACTTTTATATGAACGAAGTCCCATAGGTTAAGAAAGGAATATTTATGAAATCACTCCAACATTAAAGCAAGGAATCTTCCTTTAATTTTTATTTCTTATTCTAATTTTTTTAAAATTTTAACCTAATTTTTATTTAATCTTAATCGAATCTGCTCACTTATATATATTTTTAATTAAAAAATTCTAAATTTTTAAATGTGTTATCAATTTTGTGGAGTTTTAAACTTTAAAATTTTAAATAAAATTTTCAATTTTTTAATTTTGTGTCTGAGGCAAAAAAAAATTTATTTAACACAAAATTAAAAATTTTAAGATATTTTGTAAAATTTAAGAATTAAATAAATACTTAAAAGATTAGTAGTTACTCGCAAGGAAAGCCTCTTTCTTTCTTTCTTTCTCAGATTCCGGGCATAAAAGGAATGCCTCTTTCTCCGATTCCGAGACGTCCCTACAAGAATTATATTATTTATTCTTGTCCTACCTTAATTTCTAGTCTCGATCGGAACTGATTTTTTTCAATTAGTTAAATGGAGTCATAAACGAGGAACATATTATTTGTTCTTGTCCTAGCTCAATCTCTCGTCTCGACCTGAGTTGATTTTTCCTAATCAGCTAAATGAGGACAGAGACGAGGATAATATTATTTGTTCTTATCCTAGCTCAATTTCTCATCTCGACTCGAACTGATTGTTTCCCATAAGCTAAGGGTCAGAGACAAGAATCATATTATTTGTTCTTATCCTAACTCAATTTCTCATCTCGACCCGAGTTAATTTTTCTCAATTAGCTAAATGGGATCAGAGACGAAAGCTATATTATTTGTTCTTGTCCTCACTCAATTTCACGTCTCGACCCGATCCCCCAAAAAATAAATAGAGAATTTCGTAGAGGATTGA
>NW_019646437.1:45000-48967 GCF_002806865.2 Cucurbita pepo subsp. pepo
AAAAATATAAATTTGGATCAAATTCGAACTAGTAACTAATCCCAACATTGACGTATTGAACAAACTCATATACGCAAAAAATCTCAAATATCCTTGATCGTGAGACATATAATTGTCACTATAAATAAGAACCATAATTCCAACAGTCGTGATTAATATTGACATAATACAAGTAAGTGGATCGATCAAGTAGCCCAACTCTAAAGAAAAAGCATTATTGATAGTCCAAGACCATACATATTGATAGATATAACTACTATTTATTTGATCAATAGATAGATAAACTGAAAAAATCATAACTATACTTAACAATAAAATACTCGGAAAAGACCACATACGTCGAAGGTTTTTGGTTGCTGTCAGAAAAGGTAGAAGTCCCACTCCTATTGAGATAGGAATTGGAAGTGAGATGAAAAAATTTAATATCTCTTTTCAAAAGGATCAGTTAATAAAAAAATTTAATATCCAAAACTGAAATCGAAATTTCTTTTTCTAGTCTTAATTTAAATGAAAAGAATGAAATTATTTCATGTTTAAATTATAACATTTTCAAGTTATAAAATTTATTTATACTTTACTTGTTTTCTTTTATACTTGGTCTTGAAGTAGAAAACGTTCCATCTGTTCCTGAATAGCTTCTTTCAAAAGGGCTTCCGCTTCAGGGGTGAATGTCTTGGTGGAAGATATTATTTCTTGAAACTGAGGTTTATTCGTTTTTACGTAAGTACGTAACTCAACGAGAAATTTTCTTACTTGTTCAATTTCTAATGAATCAAGATAACCATTCGTTCCGGTATAAATAGTCATTATCTGTTCTTCTACCGTGAGAGGGGCTGATTGGGATTGCTTAAGAAACTCACGTAATCGTTGACCTCTTGCCAATTGATTTTGAGTAGATTTATCGAGATTAGAAGCGAATTGCGCAAAGGCTTCTAATATGCTCCTAGGAAACACAAAGAACATTAAATCACTGTAATCATGGATATCAAGCAAAGTACATTAGGCCACATCATGCGAGAGTCCTAACAGAGAATTTAAATCAATAAGAGTTGAATTTGGTGTAGCAAAAGCCCTAAAACATACAATATAGCTAAACCATTTAAATATTCAAATTCCTAGGCCGAGCTACCCATTTTCATGCTCAAATTGGTCATAAAACATGCTAACAGTTCCAAGCGCGTCATTCGATGTTTATTTACTGCTCTACACATGACCCATACGAGCAAATATGGACCTACCAGTGGGTTCGCACACATCCTGGGCCCATTTTCTGTTCGGGCTAGCACTTTTCTGATGCTACTACCAGACACCCAATAGGAATAGTGACCGTCGTAGCATTATGATAAACATAATGATAATTTTTATTTTTGTAATATACGTGTCCGTACCCATCCCAAAAGGGTTAATTCCCCGATGCATGTATCATACAAGGATGCATGAGGTCCCAACATTTTTTTTTAAACTATGTAAAACAACCCCTTCCATTTTCCTATAACATAGCCTTTAAAACATATCTATTGTGTGTCATTCATGCCATACATCGCATTATGTCATATCATGCACATAACATGTCTTTCAACATATCATATCATATCATGTACGTATCATTTCATCATTCATATCATAACATGTATCATACTAATCTTAAGTATAAAATAATATAAACTTAATCCTTAATAATTTAAACTTGACTCCATGCTGGCAGCAAAAATGTATTCTTGGACAAAATGCTAGCATAGAGCAAAAATGTATTCTTGAATTGGCTTTGAACCAAATGGGCGGATGAAATGAAGCAAGAGGCTCCCTATTAAAGTAGAGGCCAACTCCCTTGAGCTTGCAGCTTGGGGTAGAGAATGACAAACTTGAGGCTGGAAGAACCGAAGATTGGCATAGCTGCAAACACTCTTGAATTAGAGAGCTTTCCCTTCTTTTTCATCTCCTTTATATACTACATGAGGTTCAACGTTAGTGATTGCCCAACTTACAAAGTTGGCTTGCCCAAGAATCCTTTTAAAGAAGAATTAATTAGCTTCTTAAAAACAACTAAAGTAAAAGCGGCTAGTTCTTAAAGAAGAGTTAATTATGCCACAGATGACTATAGTTTCACGATAATTGATATGCACTCTCTTCTTTAAGACAGAAGATTCAATTCCTACGCCATATGATTGTTGTACTAAAAACATAAAAAATATTACACAAAATGTGATACGAAATAATGTGTCTTAATCATACAATAAAAACTTCATGCAATTCTTGTGGTAGATTGCATCTGAGCCATTCAATCAAGCTTTGATCAAGTTCGATTGTGGAGTGACTCAATTTAGAACAAGATTCCAAATCTTGCTTCTAGATCTTTGATCCTAAGAGGTAATCTAATTCTAGCCTTATCTCTTGATTGATTCGAATTTTGTATAAGTTGGTGTTAATTTATTTGATTTAAGGGTTCTTGCTTCAACAAAAACTTGGATCATTGTACTAAGGATTAAGGTTGTCTTATCAGGAAGATTACCTAAAAAAAGAGGGCCACCAAACAGAATAGAAAACCAAGAAGGAAGAAGAACCCTAATTGAGCCGCTGTTGATAAGAGAATGAAAAGAAAACCAAGAAGGATAGATTAAGGCAAAGAGGTGGATGAGAGAGCTCAAAGTAGGGGGACTTCCACCGAAGGACAACAACAAAGCTTGATAACTCTTAATCATTTCTTCTCTTTTCTTATCCTATCACGATTAAGATGTTGATTCCTATGTTGAAATAAATTTGTATGGAGAGCTAAGTCTTATAGGGGAGGCGGGAGAGTTTTATGTAGTTTAAGTACGTTGGCGGTGTGATTCTAGTTTAGTAAGAATTGTTACTAATGATTTACATGTTTGCTTAGTTGGTCACTTTACATGCATAGTTGTTCTCTTATTCTTCTCTTGTTCGAAAGAAGAAGGGAGCAAGAAATTATGTTTAATACTCTAGTTCCATTGCGAGGATACATGAACGTAGTTGAAGGGTTATGAATAATTTTTTAGCCCTGTTATTAGAAATTACAAAATTATTATTGAAGAAATTGTTAAGATCGCACAACAACACATATACTCGATCAAGATGGACACAAAGAACAGGAGAGCGAAAATTGAACGAGGAATATTGGCTAAAGGTTTTATTGATGACTTCAAGTATGTACACCAAAACAGAATACAGAGAATGAATTGATGGGGTATATATCGTTTCATTTTACTAAATAAAGCTTTACTAAATCTTTATGAAATATCTACCATATATATCTCTACCATATCTTTAGGGAATATTTACTCTAAATGGGCATCACGCTCCTTATCTCAACAATCTCCCAGTTGCAGTTGTAGACTGATCCTGATCCAGCCAACTAAAAATTTCATTCTCAATCTTCACTGCACCATACCTGCACAACCTCAACTTTCCAACGTCAACATATTTTGTCAACATGTTTGCTGGATTCTTTACACCCTCTATCTTCTCCAAACACATCACCATCTTCCACTGACCTCCGAGTGAAATGTTACCGCCTTCTGTGTTTTGTCTTTGAATGACAGACCGGGTTCCTCACCAACTGCTTGTCACTCTAAATATCTACCTGAAGAATCTTCTTGCACTGCTTCTTGCGTAATTCTTCTAGATAGTATGTCATCCATATCATCTCCTTTCTAGCTTCAGCTATTTCCGCGTACTCAGCTTCAGTAGATGAAAGAGAACGCATTTCTGAGGCCTAGACATCCTATCATCCATGACTTTCTGCCACTTGGTTGTATCCTCCAACTGTAGGTCGTCATCAGGGACTCTGGTTCTCCTTTGTCAGTCACGACAAATAATGTAATGAAGGTGAATATCTATCTGGTGCTCTGATAGGTTTGGATGATCTCCTCAACACCTGCTCAGGTGTAACTTGCTCTACGTCTGATTCTTCAGTAACGGTCTTAGGAGTTTCACGAGCTTCTGCTCTAAC
>NW_019646437.1:49248-92686 GCF_002806865.2 Cucurbita pepo subsp. pepo
AATGACATAGGATCCGTTTCATATCTGAAGGGAAGGGAGTCTCCCGTGGCTAGTTACCGTACTGGCATACGGGATTCCACAATCACAGCCTGCCGTCTTGTCTCTAGTCGAAGCTAGCTCTACTAATTATCCTCTGGTTTATCCTAAAGGGGATTAATCAAGTATGCCCAGCTGGAATTGGCACAACGGAGCTAGTCCTCCCGTGTAGTTAAGAGTTCCCAATCTATGAGCGATAGACCTCGTGGTTTGACCCTGGGACTTGGACCATAGGAAGCCTTCCATCCCTTGTCGGGACCCGAGAGACTTTTAACAACAAAGAGTTCGTACTGAAGTTTCTGTGATCACATCATGATCTGAGGATGAGATTGATGAGTAAGTCGAATAGGCTCTGACTGCTCTTGAAAGAACTTCCCTTGAATCAAACCCCGCGTTTTACTTTAGATATTTATTGAGTTTCCCTTCTTAGAAAGTGGTGGGTAAGCCTCTCTCCTCCTTTTCCTGGGTGATGGCATTTCCATGATAGCCTTCCTTAATCTTAGCAGGGTCAACTTCTATACCCCTTGTGACTAACCATAAACCCAAGCAGCGGCTGGTCACTCCGGCATTTCTGTGGATTCAGCCTCATCTTATCCGGATTGATTCTCTCAAAGAACTTCCTAAGCGCAGGAACATGACCCTCTCCCTCCCGGCCGGGACTTGATAATCATTTCATCCACATATACCTCGACCTCTTTGTGTATTATGTCATGCAAAAGAATAGTGGCTGCCCTTTGGTAAGTAGCACCAGCCTTCTTCAGGCCGAAGGGCATGACAGTGTAACAAAAAATACCCAGGGTCTGGTAAAAGCAGTCTTTCGTTGACAGGTACAACGGATGAATAATGCATTCTCCTTTCTTTTAAGAATCTGTTTAATAATCTGAATATTGATCCCATATGTTTACGTCTCCCGTTGTCTTTCACTTGACTACTTTTTGATAACACCTTACTGGTGCATCGCCCGGTTCAATAGATCGTATCACGCCTTGATGATTGAGTTCTTTCAATAGATCATACATATAGTGATTGAACGCGTCAGTGTGCAGAATGTTCATCCCTTTTTTCTTCAATCAAGACTGAGTTACTAAACCTACTAACAGCAATTCCAGGATACCTTTCTTTTTGCAAACTCCCTATCGAAAGTGTCCATTAAGACAGGAATAATACCCTTGAGATTTCTCCCGCCGGCCCTTGGCTATATCATCCCTATAATTAGCACCACTATCATCAATGATTGGGAGATGAAGAAAAGATTCTCAAAGTTTCCTTGTTGCACCTTCCCCAACTAAACTCGAGACTTTCTTTATTTAAAACAAGAGTAATTGGTATATTCATTATTTCCTTAAATCAAGTCGGTACAGTCTATCGACCTTTCCCATTTCTTTAATACTGTTATCAAAGGAGGTATCACTACTATTCTCCAATCGGTATCTTCAGGCAAGGAGCCATAAGAAAGGCGCAATAACATTATGGATAATCCCATTAAGATCAATAAATCAATCCTCTTGATTAGAAGGCATTACAACTCTAATTCAATCTGCATATCATAATCTCAGGGTAAAGCGGTAGCGTATCTGATAAAAAGGAAAGCGCTTCCAACCTATGTATAAACTTTATACGTAGTGTATTTAGAACGTAATAGCCGTTATATACCTTTTCTTGAATAATAGCTAACCGGTCGCGGGATACTTGTAGTTCGAAATTCTCATTCAACTCTCCCTTGGAATTAGAAATAGAAAATTTCTTTATCATAGCCTGTGTCTTTATCATCATTCTCTTATTGAACTTGAAACGTTAGGAACAATACCCACAGCAAGAAAGAAAGCAACCATCACGCCTAATTCTTTGTAAACTTGATTGTTCTTCTTTTGTATGAAATTTTGTATAAAAGATCTATAGTGATCTACGGGACGAAATATTCTATCCACTATACAAGAAAATTTCCCCTACCATTGTAGCAGCATGTATAAGAGCCGAAATCGGGGTAGGACCCTCCATAGCATCAGGTAACCATAGATTCAGAGGAAATTGAGCGGATTTAGCAACTGCACCTGCAACTAATAGGAAGGCAACTGCACCTGCAACTAATAGGAAGGAGGCGTACAAAGTCAGACATCGGAAATTCACCTCATTATTATAAATCAATCTCGAAATGCAAAACTCCCTGTTGTCCAATAAAGACCTCAAATCCCTAATAATAAATAAACCCAAATAAATCTCCCACGCGAGTAGTTATAAATGCCTTTTGACAAGCATTTGCGGCAGCAGTAGTAGGTGGAGTGAACCAAAACCCTATTAATAGTAATAGATAAGACCACATTCCAACCAATTCCCAAAAAAGAGAAAGACGGATCAAATTCTCACTAGTAACTAATCCCAACATTGATGTATTGAACAAACTCATATACGCTTTCAAATAATATCCTTGATCGTGAGACATATAATTGTCACTATAAATAAGAACCATAATTCCAACAGTCGTGATTAATATTGACATAATACAAGTAAGTGGATCGATCAAGTAGCCCAACTCTAAAGAAAAAGCATTATTGATAGTCCAAGACCATACATATTGATAGATATAACTACTATTTATTTGATCAATAGATAGATAAACTGAAAAAATCATAACTATACTTAACAATAAAATACTCGGAAAAGACCACATACGTCGAAGGTTTTTGGTTGCGGTCGGAAAAAGTAGAAGTCCCACTCCTATTAAGATAGGAATTGGAAGTGAGATGAAAGGTATGATCCATGAATATTGATACGTATATTCCATAAAAAAAGTATATTTAATTCCTAATTAATTTTTCTGATTCACCAGCTCTTATCTCTTTTCAAAAGGATCAGTTAATAAAAAATTTGAATATCCAAAACTGAAATCGAATTTTCTTTTTCTAGTCTTAATTATTCTTAATTTTTTGCCAAATACTTAAAATATTTCAAGTCAGGAAGTTAGAATTGTTCAAATAAGATGATCCACTGAAACTATTAATGAACACACCTATTTATTTTAAGTAAAATTTTTTGACAATATAGAAACTGCAAATTTTCTTTATTATTATTATTTAGTATGCATTACAAAAATTTCCCGCTATAGAGCGGGAAGGAATAATTAGACGAAAAACACTATTTAATTTTGGTATCAATCATAAAAAAGCCAGTCTACAAGTGGATCCAGTAAAATAAGACTTCTTTGTATTAAATTCGTTTATTACGAATCATTAAACAATTCATTTTTTTTTTACAAAATAACATTTTATATATTTTTTTTGTTTCTAATCGAATAATTTTTCATTTTGATAGCTATATTAGGAGTATACTATAATTTATAGAAAAAATGGATAATAAATAGTAAAGAACAATTCCTTTTGAACACTAGATGTCTTTCACATCCAATTATAGTAATGAATAATCAATTCTAATTTTTTAATGGCAGTTCCAAAAAAGCGCACTTCTATATCAAAAAAACGGATTCGGAAAAATATTTGGAAAAGCAAAGGGCGTCGGGCAGCGTTGAAAGCTTTTTCGCTATCACAATCTATTTCAACGAGGAAGTCACAAAGTTTTGTTTTTGAGAAAAATCAACTAAATAATGAAAGATTGGAAGAATCAGAATCGGTTTGACTCAAAAAAAAGTCTAGTAGAAGTTCGTTTATAATTTTGATTATTTAAATAAATTTTTTTTTATATTATAATAATTTATTATTATATATTATTATATAAATAATAAATAATTGAATAATGTAATGTAAATTTATTAAAAAAAAATTATCACTAAAAAATATAGATTCAAATAAAAATAAACATTTTTTTTATCAAAGCAATTATTGGAATTTCCTAATGTTTTGAGCGGATGAATATGAAATTCCTTTTTTTAGGGTATGTAAAAAAAATAAAAAATCTTTTGTTTACTCAATTATAAAATTGAAAATGGTATTTTTTTCTTGTTCAAAGAATCAAAAGAAATACACGGGTTGACCTTTCTTTTTCATATCTTTGTTTTATCATTTTCGGGATGGGGAAAATACGAATCCCCATCGCCCCAATAAACGAAAAAGTTTTTATTGATTTTTTATTTTATTATATATTTTCTATATTCTAGAATATAGAAAATATATAATATCTAATCAAATAGTAAACTGAAATTCTTTATTAAAAATTTAATGAGACGTTAAAATGATGACATTAGTGGATTAAGTTAAAACCGTATTTTTTCATTCTATGAACCCTTATTTCTTTTCTCGAAATCATTATTACTATTATAGAATATATCCCACCGAATACATAATGAAATTGGTTTGCAAAATCCTCTAAAATCAAACTATTATTAAATTAATAAAATTTATTCTAATTATATTTTTTCAATCTCGACGAGTGAATAATAATAGGTTATTATGATTTCGAGAAAGCCGCTATGGTGAAATCGGTAGACACGCTGCTCTTAGGAAGCAGTGCTAGAGCATCTCGGTTCGAGTCCGAGTAGCGGCATGCCATTTTATATTATAAAACAAGTTCTATAATATAATTAATTCACGTCCCCGATATTAATTCAAATAATTGAATTGAGGGACCTTTTTAAATTTTTTTTATGATATTTTCAACTTTAGAGCATATATTAACTCATATATCTTTTTCGGTCATTTCAACTGTCATTACAATTCATTTGATAACCTTATTCGTCGATGAAACCGTAGGACTCTATGCTTCGTCAGAAAAGGGCATGATAGCTACTTTTTTCTGTATAACAGGATTATTAGTTACTCGTTGGATTTATTTGAGGCATTTACCATTAAGTGATTTATATGAATCATTACTATTTCTTTCATGGGGTTTCTCCATTATTCATCTATTTACGTATTTTAAAAAATATAAAAACCATTTAAGTGTAAGCGCAATAACTGCACCAAGTACTATTTTTACCCAAGGTTTTGCTACTTCAGGTTTTTTAACTGAAATGCATCAATCCCCACTATTAGTTCCCGCTCTCCAATCTCATTGGTTAATGATGCACGTAAGTATGATGGTATTGGGTTATGCATCTCTTTTATGTGGATCATTATTTTCAGTAGCTCTTATAGTGATTACATTTCAAAACTCTATAAGAATTTTTGGTAAAAACAATCATTTATTAAATGCGTTATTTTCCTTTGATGAGATCCAATACATGAACGAAGAGAACAATGTTTTAAGAAACACTTATTTTTTTTCTTATAATAATTATTATAAGTCTCAACTGATTCAACAATTAGATCATTGGAGTTATCGTATTATTAGTCTAGGGTTTATCTTTTTAAGCATAGGTATTCTTTCAGGGGCCGTATGGGCTAATGAGACATGGGGATCGTATTGGAATTGGGATCCAAAAGAAACTTGGGCATTTATTACTTGGACCATATTCGCAATTTATTTACATATGCGAACAAATAAAAATTTTGAAGGTGTAAATTCTGCAATTGTGGCCTCTATGGGTTTTCTTATAATTTGGATATGCTATTTTGGGGTCAATCTATTAGGGATAGGGCTACATAGTTATGGTTCATTTACATTAACATCTAATTGAATGAATTCAAGAAAGGGCCTGACGAACACAAACACGGGAGAGTATAGATAAGAAAACTGTGTGTAAGACATCGAGAACCCTTTGAATCACTACATTACTTGATTCAAATGGTTCTCACAAAACCCAAATGTATGAGGAAGTCCAATTCATTTTTTTATTTAACTTAAGATTAAGAAAAAAGACTTCTTTTTTTATTGTGCAACGAACGATTAAAAAAAAATTATTAATTATTATATTATTGCTGTTTTATTTTTTTTCCGAAAACTATCTAGCAAAATAATTAGATAAAAGAGCTTCGACCTTGTCAACTGATAGTGAGAAAACAAAATCTGGATAAATACCAATACCTATGACAGGTATAAGGATAGAGATCGCAACAAACAACTCTCGTGGTCCCGAATCAAAAAAATAAGAATTTTGAACATTAAAAAGCTTGTATCCATAGAACATCTGGCGTAACATAGATAATAAATAAATGGGAGTTAATATGATTCCAATTGCCATTACCAAAGTAATTAGTATTTTTGTCATTAAAAGATATTTTTGGCTGGTAATTATTCCAAAAAAGACTATTAATTCTGCAACAAAACCGCTCATACCCGGCAATGCAAGGGAAGCCATCGATAAGATACTAAAAGTCGTGAATATTTTTGGAATTGGAATAGCCATTCCGCCCATTTCATCGAGATAAACAAGACGTATTCTATCATAACTTGTTCCCGCCAAGAAAAAAAGCGCAGCGCCAATAAATCCATGAGAGATTATTTGTAAAATAGCTCCATTGAGTCCCGTATCGCTTATAGAACAAATTCCTATAATTATGAAACCCATATGAGAGACGGAGGAATAAGCGATTCTTTTTTTTAAATTGCGTTGACCCGAAGATGTTGAAGCTGCATAGATTATTTGAATTATACCTACTATGATCAACCAGGGTGAAAAAATAGAATGGGCGTGGGGTAATAATTCCATATTGATCCGAACCAATCCATATGCTCCCATTTTTAATAAGATTCCGGCTAGAAGCATACAAGTACTGTAATGTGCCTCTCCGTGGGTATCTGGTAACCATGTATGTAAGGGTATAATCGGTGATTTGACAGCAAAAGCAATAAGAAATCCGATATAGAATATTATTTCCAGTGCTATAGGATACGATTGATTAGCCGATGTTTCAAAATTTAAAGTTGGTTCATTAGAACCATATAAACCGATACCCAGAACTCCCATTAACAAAAAAATGGAACCTCCCGCAGTGTACAAAATAAACTTTGTAGCTGAATACAACCGTTTCTTTCCTCCCCACATCGATAGAAGTAGATAAACGGGAATTAATTCTAACTCCCACATGATAAAAAATAGTAAAAGGTCTCGAGCAGAAAATGATCCTATTTGACCGCTATACATTGCTAACATTAGAAAATGGAATAATCGGGAATCTCGAGTAACTGGCCAAGCCGCTAAAGTAGCTAAAGTGGTGATAAACCCCGTCAGTAAAATGGGTCCTATGGAAAGTCCATCGATTCCCAATCTCCAGTAAAAATCCAAAAAAGGGATCCATTTATAATCCTCTGTCAGTTGGATTAATGGATCGTCTAATTCGAAATGATAACAAAATGCATAGGTTGTTAGAAGGAGCTCGAGTACACAGATACATATCGTATACCATCTCATTACTTTATTTCCTCTATGAGGGAAAAAGAGAAGTAATAAACCCGCAAATATTGGAAAAACTATAACTGTTGTTAACCAAGGAAAATAATTCGTAGTAAAAACAAGATACACTTGGACTAAAAAAACCCATGTTCGAAAATGAAATAAAAAAAAATATATATATGTATATTTATTTTCGAGCACGAGTTTTTGTCGGTAAAAAAGAAATCAAATGGATTCAAGGGGGCTTTTCGAGAACGTATCAATAAGCTAGACCCATGCTTCGAGTTGTTTCATGCCATAAATAAACGCGAACACTCAAGAAATCCGTCGGACAGGCAGATTCACATCTCTTACAACCAACACAGTCTTCTGTTCTTGGAGCCGAAGCTATTTGCTTAGCTTTACATCCGCCCCAAGGTATCATTTCTAATACATCTGTGGGGCAAGCTCGGACACATTGAGTACACCCTATACATGTATCATAAATCTTTACTGAATGTGACATTGGATCTAGAATTCTTTTTTAAGACTATAAATTTTCGATCGAGTAAATTTGTAAATGAATTATATATTTAGATACCAGATGAGTCAATAATTGATCAGAATTTTTATAATCAATCTACTTTCAGATTAACTCATGCGATAGGACCAAGATACTTTGATTTTTTACGTTTTCGCAAACATGATCATGAATTACGTATCATACAGATAATTTGACTTGATGAATATCAGAATTTATCCGATAAATAAATACTACTTATTCAACAAATTCGATTGATTGATACGAGTTGATTTTCTGTTACGATAAATTGACGAAACAATAGCTGGGCCAATAGCTGCTTCAGCGGCTGCAATAGCTATAACAAAAATTGAGAAAATATTCCCTTTTAATTGGCGACTATCAAAAAAATCAGAAAATGTTACGAAATTCATATTAACTGCATTCAGTATAAGCTCAAGACACATAAGGGCCCTAACCATATTTCGGCTCGTGATCAATCCATAGATACCGATAGAAAATAAATAGGCACTTAGAATAAGTACATGTTCGAGCATGATTGACCAACTCCTTATCAATTCCGATTCATTTCAATATGAACAAAAATGTAATAGATTCAATTCAATTGACAAAAAAAAAGTACAGAACAAGGGAATATATTGGTAATCGATCGAATAAAAGAATTTTTATTTTAGACAGAAACAATCTTCAAATAGAATTGAAGGGGAATGTGTGCGATAACATAGAACAAAGTTTAATTTATGCTATTTCTAACTAAAGATTTATTACTGGCGAGCCACGGCAATTGCGCCGATCAAAGCAGCTAAAAGAATGATCGAAATTAGTTCAAATGGAAGAAAAAAATATGTTGATAAATGAATTCCAATTTGTTGACTATTACTTATTAAATCTGGCTCTAGAATCTGGTTTGATCTTGTAGTCCAAATAATCCCATACCATGACGTATCTACAATAGTAGTCATTAGTGAAACAAAAATACTTGTACAAACCAGAAAAGTAACTCCATTCCCAACGGTCCAAAGATTCAAATCTTTGGAATATTCTGAACCCTTCATGAACATCACAGCAAATATGATTAAAACATTTATAGCTCCCACGTAAATAAGGAGTTGCGCGGCAGCTACAAACTGGGCGTTTGCTAAAATATAGAATAAGGATATAGAAACAAGAACCAGTCCCAACGAAAAAGCAGAATAAATGGAGTTATTAAATAATAGTACTCCCATACTTCCTAAAATAAGACCTGATCCCAACAAGACTACAAGAAAATCATGTATCGGTCCAGGCAAATCCATTATATGTAGTAAAAAAAGAGATAAAAAAATCTAAATGTTTTTCATGACCTTATTGATCTGACCAGGAAAAAAAATGGATAATCAATTCCTAATTAAATCTTAGGGGGTGTGAATTAATGTAGGTACAGTTATTGTATTAATCTTAGTCTTGATCTGAAAGAGTATAGTAGATTGAAACTATATATTTGGAAATATATAGTTTCAATCTAAATTAAGCTGCAATTCTCATGAATCAATAGTTTGTATTTGTAGGTAGTGATCAAACAAACAAAACGAAAGAAACCTCATTTCTTTAGATCAAAACGGAACCTTAGTAATTTCCAATTACTCTTTAATCAAGGGATTTACTTATTTTAGACTTCAATTTGAGGCGAATTCAGAATTGTTCTAATTGTATAATCATCAACTACTGACATTGGTAAACGACCCAAAGAAATTTGATTATAATTCAATTCGTGACGATCATAAGTAGAAAGTTCATATTCTTCAGTCATTGATAAACAATTTGTTGGACAATATTCAACGCAGTTACCACAAAATATACAGATCCCGAAATCAATACTGTAATTAAGCAATCGTTTCTTTCGAATATCTGTTTCCAATTTCCAATCAACAACGGGGAGATCTATAGGACATACACGAACACATACTTCACAAGCAATGCATTTATCAAATTCAAAATGGATTCGACCGCGGAAACGCTCCGATGCGATTAATTTTTCGTAAGGATATTGAATAGTTACAGGCAAACGATTTGCATGGGATAAAGTAATCATGAAACCCTGACCAATGTACCTTGCAGCTCGTACTGTTTGTTGACCATAATTCATGAACCCAGTTACCATAGGGAACATATTGTAATATCTCTAAAGAATTTTATGTTTGTTTCTTTCTCTTGTTTGANTATTCCTTTACCGTGAAAAGAGTTGAAAGGAAGTTGTTAATAATAGATTACCAAGAGATATAGGTAAAAGAAATTTCCATCCGAGATTTAATAGTTGGTCTATTCTTAGTCGGGGTAAAGTCCATCTTGTTGCTATAGAAATGAACAAGAATAAATAAGTTTTAGCTAATGTAATAAAGATACTAATTGTCATTCCAAAGACTTCATACGCTTTATTTATTTCAAAAAGTTCATAACCGAATATGTATGGAATAGAGATATCCCAACCACCCAAGTAAAGAACCGTTACAAATAACGAAGAAACTAATAGATTTAGATAGGAAGCAACATAAAATAAACCAAATTTGATACCCGAATACTCGGTTTGATAACCCGCTACTAATTCTTCTTCCGCTTCTGGTAAATCAAAAGGTAATCTCTCGCATTCTGCTAAGGAAGAAATTAGAAAAATAACAAACCCTATAGGTTGACGCCACAAATTCCACCCCCAAAAACCATACTTTGATTGAGCCTCAACTATATCAACTGTACTCGAACTGTTAGATAATCATAGTCGGTAATAACATCACTGTTCTCATCGCTATTACAGAACCGTACATGAGATTTTCACCTCATACGGCTCCTTGAGGGCCATAAATAAATCTAAGGAGCGTGTCGGGATTATTTATCTTAATATGTCTTTTTTGTAGAAGAGTATAGGATAAAAATCTATCGTGTGGCCCCCAATTAACCCAATAGAATTCTGTCTGTTCTAATAATAAAGAAAAAAGGTACTTCTGAATTGATCTCATCCTTTAATAAAAAAAAAATTCTTTGTTGAGTAATAACTTAATTCTTCACTAAAATACTATTGATTATAAATATCAATAACCCATCGTTTTCACTTACGAAAAAAACAAATTGGCTATTCCATTAGTTCATGAATTCGGACACGAATTCTATCTCGATGAATAGGGAGATAGGAAAGAAATGAATATAGGAATAGATGGAGATAAGAAACAATACAAAAGATCTCTTTTTTTGTTGTAATTGGATTCTTTCAATTTGTTTTTTTCGTTCCTATTCTTCTTTCTGAGAAAAAGGGGACTTACTAAATAAGGGATTATTTCGTTTCCGATAGTTATTTATTTAATGGGTGGATAGGCGCATACTCTGGATCGGAATCGTGGGGAGTACTGCCTGATCATTTCTACAAACTTAAAGCCCCAATTCGTATTCTTTTTATATTATGCATTTTGCAAAAATGTCCTTCTCTCTCTTTTGGATAATTTGGAAAATCTCCATTACTAATCCTTTGTATATCTTGGTGTTTCTAACCATCCACTCATTTTTGCTCAATCAGCCGTGTTATGGTAATACATATATGTTAGTACATCCAAATAATAGTGAAAACTCGATCCGATTGATCTTTTGAGTCCGCTTCAAGACAGGATAACTAGTCAACCAATCTTGGGATAAAGGCTCTCTTGCGCCTATGTTTATTTCTGCTTAACTCTTATACATAGAAAATGAGACTCAATATTTTGACTGCTAATTTTTATTTATCTAAGCTGTTTTCTTTCACTCATATAACTATCTGATTTAGTTCATTAATCCGAATAATGAATATAAAAATGAAGATATCTATTCATCACCCCTTTTCTCAAAAAAAAAGGGGGGAGAAGTTTATGTCTCAACGAATCACACGTAGAGATATTGATAATACACATAGAGTTAATGGTATTTCATAACTAATTGATTGAGCAGCAGCTCGTAGACCACCTAAAAAGGAATATTTATTATTGGATCCATATCCTGACATAAGAAGGCCGATGGGAGCAACACTTGAAATGGCAATCCATAAAAAAACACCGATCTGCAGATCTGCTAAAACAAGGCGATAACCAAAAGGAATTACTGAATAGCTTAGTAAAATTGATATGACTGCTATGGATGGTCCGATACTGAATAAACGCGTATCACCTCTAGATGGAAGCAGATTTTCTTTAAAAAGTAGTTTTGTGCCATCTGCTAAAGCTTGAAGAACTCCCAAAGGACCAGCATATTCAGGTCCAATACGTTGTTGTATCCCGGCGGATATTTCTCTTTCTAACCATACAATTACTAGTACGCCGATTGTGATTCCCAATACAGTAGTCAAAATAGGGACAAGCACCCATAGAATTCCATAGACTTCTTTTAAGAATTCCAATCTCGAAAAAGAATTGATATCTTGGACTTGTGATGTATCAATTATCATTTTAACGATCANGATTCCCAATACAGTAGTCAAAATAGGGACAAGCACCCATAGAATTCCATAGACTTCTTTTAAGAATTCCAATCTCGAAAAAGAATTGATATCTTGGACTTGTGATGTATCAATTATCATTTTAACGATCAACTTCTCCCATAATGATATCTATGCTACCTAGTATTGTCATAATATCAGCCAATTTCATTCTTTTAACTAACTGAGGAAGAATTTGCAAATTGATAAAACCCGGCGGGCGAATTTTCCATCTCCAAGGAAAACCACCCTGATCCCCTATCAAAAAAATACCCAATTCCCCTTTTGGGGCTTCGACTCTCACATAAAGTTCTTGTTTCGCCAATTCAAAAGTTGGCGAAGGTTTTTTACTAATGAATCGATAGTCAAAGTCATTCCATTCCGGAGACTGTCCTCGATCAAAAGATCGTATTTCTAAATTTTCATAAGGTCCCCCTGGAATTCCTTCCAAAGCTTGTTGAATAATTTTTATGGATTCCGTCATCTCACCAAGTCTGACTAAATAACGAGCTAATGAATCTCCTTCTTTTTGCCACTGAACTTCCCAATCAAATTCGTCATAACACTCATAATGATCAACTTTACGAAGATCCCATGGTATTCCGGAAGCTCGCAGCATTGGTCCTGATAACCCCCAATTTATTACCTCTTCTCCAGAAATAATGCCTACTCCCTCAACTCGTTCTAAAAAAATAGGATTTTGTGTAATAAGTTTTTGATATTCAGCAACCGCTGTCAAAAAATAATCGCAGAAATCCAAACATTTATCTATCCATCCATGAGGTAGATCAGCCGCGACTCCCCCGATACGAAAATAATTATGCATCATTCTCATACCGGTGGCTGCTTCGAATAGATCATATACTAATTCTCTTTCTCTGAAAATATAGAAGAAGGGAGTCTGTGCGCCAATATCCGCCATAAAAGGGCCAAGCCATAACAGATGAGAAGCTATACGACTCAATTCCAACATAATTACTCTGATATAGCTGGCTCTTTTAGGTACTTGAATATTTCCCAACAGTTCTGGACCATTTACAGTTATTGCTTCTGTAAACATAGTAGCTAAATAATCCCAACGTGTTACATAAGGTAGATATTGTATAATTGTTCGGTTTTCTGCAATTTTTTCCATCCCTCTGTGTAAATAACCCAATATTGGTTCACAGTCAATAACATCTTCACCATCCAAAGTAAGGATGAGTCGAAGAACACCGTGCATTGATGGGTGGTGAGGTCCCATATTGACTATCATGAGGTCTTTTCTTGTAGCTGGTCCATTCATAAGTTTTTCCTCGATTCAGCTTTCCATGAATTGCTGAAAATGCAAATAAGTTCATAAAAATTCAAGATCTAATAAATCAAATAATTAAAAATTACTTTTAAAATTACTGAGTTTTTGACTCCCGAATATCCAATTGATTAATTAATTCTTTATAACGCATTTTATTTATCTTTGATAAATAAGAAAGTAATCGTTGGCGTTTTCCGAGAATTTTACGTAGACCTCTTTGAGATAAATAGTCTTTTTTGTGCAATTCCAAATGAGAAGTAAGTCTTCGTATCTTATTGGTGAAACTGACTACTTGAAATTCAACGGATCCTCCATTTTCTTTTTTTTCTTCTTGCGAAATAACTGAGCTGAATGAATTTTTTACCATAAAATGAAATCTCCTTAGCCTCCTTTTTTTATTGTTTTATAAATTATTATTGATCAGTAATAATAATGTTACTAATTTTAATTTGATATACACAATAATCTTAATTTGATTACGAATTTCTATTCTTTTTTTTTTTTTAATAAAATTTTGCAATCCAATTTGAAAAAATTGGATTCAGATAGGTATACAAAAGGCTGGTATATTTCTGCACGCACAAAAAATATTTATACTTAAAACTTCAATTAAAAATGAAATAAGAATATTTTATTGATTCATTTCTAAATCGAATAGAGACGCCATTGAATTAAATTAATATCATCTATCAGAATCTAAGACAGTGCCATATGTGTATTTCTTTGTCTTCATATACCATATAAGGTACGGCCAATATAGGAAAAATGTAGCATTAACGAATTTTCAATTGTGGATACATATGGATCCTTAGCATACTAAAACGACTGCTATTATTGGTATCAAACCAATAACGATTCATACAAGCTAAATCTTCTAATCGATAATTGGGCCACAAAAAGAACTTGAATTTATTTAGTTTATTTTTATATCTATCAAGATGTTTGCTTCTTTTATCTAAAACTTGATCATGAGTTTTTACCTTATTTGCATTGTAAAATCCTGTATTTCTATGGATATCATTTCTATTCCCAGAATTGAAACAAATTAGAATTCTGAACTCTCTACGACCTCTAGGGGATAAGATATTTTCCGGAACAAGCAAATCATAATGATTGCTGGTTCTATTTTCATTCGTTTTTTGATGTATTGCAATGGATTCAGCAAAACTCTTCTTATAAGGATAGCCTTTTTCTTGATATCTTTGATTAATTTGGTACTTATTCTTATGAACTAATGAAATACCTATGGTTTGAGACATAATAAATTGTCCATCATTTTCTACAGACAGACGAACAGGTTCGATAATAAATATTCCCCCTTTTAAGAATTCTTTATGAAACTGGAACTGCTTGGGAACTATCAGCATCTCCAGATTTATTTCTCCTCTTTCGATAGAGGATATAGTAATTTTTATGGGATTTATCAGTCTAAGCAGGAGACAATATACGTTGATGTTATTCATCAGTTTGCCAGTTAAGGAATTCTCCCATCTCAATTGAAAAATAAAATAGTTGTTTACGAAGGAATCAAACAGGGCTTCCATGTTTTTCTTGGATTTTTTTTTCTTTCTACGTTTTTTCACATCTGCTTCCGCGGAATCTTTTTCAAGATCTTTTTTTTGGTTTGATAAAACTGAGTCACGATTCTTTTCGTCCACAACTTCCTTTTTTCCTTTATTTCCATTTTCTAAAAAAAGAGGTTTTTTCTTCGCTGATATTAAAGGAGATCCTTTTTTCTTTCCAATTAGTTTTTCATTTTGACTAATAATGAAATTTTTATTCAAATTTAAAAGAAGTGATTTGATTGGTATGATCCACGGATTAATCTTATATGCATTATAAAGTATCAAAAATTCTGGAAAGAACCAAAGTTCCAGATTCGATATGGAACGACTTAGTATTTCTTCATTCATTCTCATCCAATCAAAAACAAAAAAGATTTTTTTTTTATTGTTCAATGGGTTGATTTCTTGATTCATTGTGAGATAAGAAAAATCTTTCTTATCGATTTTTTCAATTAGTTGAAAACTATTACCCCCAGTTTTAGTATTTTGATTACTGTTTGTGTCAGTTTCAATATTGATCCAGGCTCTAATATCGGCCTTATTTTTAAGACCAAAATGCAGCATTCTCCAATCAAAATATTTTCTATCCAGATTTTTTTCCCGATCTATAATATAATTATCTATTAGATAATTATTGATAGGGATATCCGTTAGTATATCAAAAAATTTCCATTTATCTGTGTTGTACTTAGACGAACTTTCTTGATTATTTTTTACTTGCACTGTTAATTCATAAATAGATGAATCTTTATTATCTTCATAATTAATGGATTTATATGATAAAAGATCATATATATATTTTTTTAGAATATTATCGTTTTTATTTGGTAATGAGTAGCGGGTTTCAAAATCATTTTGTTTTTTGTAATCAATTAATCTGTTTTGTTCATATGAATAACATTGTTTAAAATCTTTATTTTTGACCATACGATCTTTCTTTACTCTATTTCGCCATTTTTGTGGGAATAATTTTTCCCATCTAATTGGATATAAATCATAGTGATAATGACCCCTTAACCAGTTTTTCCATTCATTCATCATTGCAGAATTTTGAAGATTCTTTTGTTTTAAGTCGGGATGGAATATTTCGTGTGCTCCAACAACTTTACCAAAATAATCCTGTATTTCATTTTTAAGAAAAAGAGATGTTCCGTGATATTGAAACACAGGTCTTAACTTAGATAAGTTAATAAGTTGGGTTTGTGATAATTTGTAAAATAAATATGCTTGTGACAAGTATGATAAGTCCCCAAAGACCTTTCTATTCTTATTACTAATATTGGAAAGTGACTTTTTTATAGTTGAAATAAAGTAAATGAAACTTTGATTTGTTTTATCAATTCTTTCTTCATTTGCTTCATTATTGGAAATGGATTTAGTCATTTTTTTTTTTATTGAATCAATAAAAAGTTGACCATTAATCCTCGGGATATTCATAATACGTTGAAAGATAGCTATGTATATGTTTTCAACGAAAAATTTTAGAAAATGATGCGATTTACGAATTAATCGTACATTTCTTTTTTTTAATATCTTTAAAAGATTTTTCGGAGATTCTAATATATCACTTATTTTGTTAGGACTAATATTTAGTTCTAGCTTTAGAATCGCGTTTTTCGTGTCTTTTCTAATTTTTTCAATTTGTTTTAGTATGGTGTTTGTTCTATCAGTCCGATCTTTGATCGTTGTTTCTATCAACGAAAAAGTTCTCCGATCCATAGATTGAATTATAATGGACGAGTCTTGGATCATTCGATTACGTATTATCAAATTTTTTTCTTCATTCAACTCGGATATTTCTTTCAATTCAACTAATCGAGTTGGGTTTCTTTGTGAAAGGTTTTTGATGACCCGTTTTTTTGTTTCGTTTAATATATTTATAAACACGTTTAGTCTTTTTTTTAAAACTCTTCGAGTCCTTTTTTTAATTTGTTTTTCGACTTTTGTTATTAAACCCGGTTCAAAAAACGAACCGTCTTTTCGGGGAGAACCAAAAGGCATTTCAGCTTCCTCTCCAAAAACTGTTAAAAAAGCAAAATCATTTTTTTTTTCGTTCTTTTTTATTGAATTTTTATTAGGTAACCTAAATATGTCGCGCGCTTTCACACGAAAAGGAAATAAGATCTTTATTTGAATACCCTCTGTTAACCAATTTTGTGGAAATTCTGTTTCTGATAATTGAACACCATTATAGGTGCATTTTATATGTATTTCGTTCTTGGAATTTTTCCAATCCTTGTACCAGTCAGTACCTTCAAATAATAGTATACGGATAATATTTTTAGCTATTATCAATGAGGGTATCACAATATATTTTCTAATAAATGAGTGAGTTACTAACAAACAACCTCTTATTACTTGACCAAGTAGTGCCTTATCCCAGGTTTCTGATCTTTCTATACATGTTTGTTTCTCTTCCTCCTTGGCTCTTCTTATCATCACCGCTTTTATTTCATTTTCATCTGGCTTTTCCTGTGTATTATCCGAAATAGTCAATTCTGTGTTTTTCCATATCCAAGGTCTAAAAAGCGTTTTTATTATTCCGGGAATATCAAAAGAAGACAAAACATCTTTGGCTTGTCTGTCAAAAAAAAGATAAGAACGTACATTTGCTTGAAGCGGTTTCCAAATACCTGTTTTACGTCTTTGACAACGCATAGAGCCTTTAATTACGTCTCGACGAAAATCCGATAGTTGGGAATACCGTAGCAAAACAATTTCGTCTGATGATTCGTCAGAATCATCAGTATTTGTGATATCAATATCTTGGTTTGTGATATCAATATCTTGATTTGTGATTTGATCTTCAGAGTTTAGATTGTCGGTAAAAATTACGACACGTTTGGCTTTTCTTGAACGAATTTGATGATCTTGCGTCGGCTTTTTTTTCTCTTCTTCGTCTTCTTCGTCTTTGTCTTCTTCGTCTTCTTCGTCTTTGTCTTCTTCGTCTTCTTTTTCTTGTTCTTCTTCTTTCTCCCGGCGTTCTAACTCGTTGATTAATTTGTATGACCATCGAGGAACTTCTTTATGGATTTCTCTTAGTCCAATCGAGTTTTGAGGACTTGCTTTATCGTTGTCAGGAGTTATAATTGCATCTAATAAAAATTTGAAATATTTTATTCGATCTTCTGACTCAATTTTATCTTCAATTTGTGGATAATTAGTATTAAGAAAGATAGTATGAATCTTATTTGTCCAAACGTTCTCACTATCATTTTTTCTAGAAGTTTCATTTATCATTGAGAATGAAAAAAAATTGATTCGTCTGCGGTAAGGTCCGCTCAACAAAGGATCATATGTTTTTGGTAAATAGTCGTTTTCAGTTTCATCATTACATAATTGAGTCCTTTTTTCCAGTACATCCCCTACTCTAGCTGGGGATCCCTTATCCAGAATTTCTATTCTATTTATCAATTTTTTGTTTAAATTTATTTTTTTTTGTTCATTCAGATAATTCCAAGAATTATCCAATTCATCAGAAAAAAGTTTTTCTGTTGTGACCAAAGATATCTTTTTTTGTATCATTTCCAAAAAAGTTGATAGACTGGGTGGATATGTAAAAACTATTCTGTCTTTTCCGTCACTTTGGCATGTATAAAAAAAATATTGTGCCATTTCAGTTCTAACAGCATTTTCTAACCTGTTATTTTTTATATATCGAAGTGGACGATTCCATCGTTTATAGTCGAAAAGAATAGTCACAAGAGGTTTTTCAAACCAGAAGAGATCTTTTTCGTCTGTATCTAAATCTAACAGCATTTTGTCATTTTCTTTATTTCCATCCGGAGGGTAAGAAGTTTCATAAACAGGTCTTTTTATCTTTTGATAGCGTGTCCTTTTAAAGTGGAATTCATCCTTTGTTTTTTCCTTTCCATTCACTCGGATCTCTTCCGTTTCATCGATTTTGTCCGGATCCTCCTTTTCTTCCGAAAAAAGGGAAGGAGAAGTATCTTCTTCGGTGGATCCCTCTTGTTCCTGTTTAGTCCCCTCCGTTTCTTTCAGTTTCTTAGTAAGAATGGGTGACGGTATTCTGCCTAAATAGTAGACACAGGTAATAAATAAGAGAATACTAAAGATTCGAGCCATAGAATTTCTGAATTCTGACACAAGGTACTTATTAGATCTAATAGAATTATTTTGCTGTATCCAGACTAATATCAATCCAACCCATTTCATGAATAAAATGTGACCAATTAACCAACCAACAAAACTACTTGTTACAAATAACATCTTGTTGTTGCATCGAAACATAGAAATGTTGACTAATCTGACTAACATTGAACTTGGTAAAATGAAAGGGTTGAATAATTGAAAAATGAGATTATTCAGGCAAGTATTCAAGGGACTTGGAACCACCCTCCTCTCTTGACATATCATTCAATACCTAATCTAAGAGAATAGACGACTTCACAACCAAGCTGATGAGCCCAGCCCTCCACTTCCGAGCATTGAAATTATTCTCAAGACTAAACATTTTTCTTTGTAGATGATAAAACCGAGATCTCTTCAAACATAATGAACATTATAACCATTGTCTGACATATCTTTTCTATAAGAAAACCTTGTATGACATTCTAATCTTGGAATAAGATGTATAATGTATTCACAAACAAAGTTTGTATCAAAGTAAGAGGTCATACGTTCAAACTCTTCTAGTCTTAGTTCCTCAAATCATCTTGTTTCTCACAGAGTTAGTCAAGGAAGTAAGTTACAAGAAGGATGACTTCAGTCAAGTAAAATGAGACTCAAGTCCACACATGAGAGGGAGTGTTAACAAAGATTAAGTTTACTCAAATCTACCCATTCAAACCTTTGGGTTTACCAGTAATTAAAACCCACGAAAAAAGAAAGAAAAACAAATAAAACTCTAGCAAACCTCCAAATTCAACTCTATTAACATCCACTAGCAATGTAAACAACCAAAATCTACGCTGTCATTTGTTTGGTGGGGAGCTAAAAATCTCATAGGACAAGTATCTAGATTCTTGCATTTGTTTGACAAGCATGTAGTGTACCTAAACAACTTAGGATGACCATATGGGAGGCATGTAAGGACCTTTTGATGTCGTCTTGAATCCTATTTGTTTTTTCTTTCTTTTTCTTCGATAGGCATCATAAAAGATGAGATAAAATTAAGAAGGGGAGTTCCTAGCAATGGATTACAAAAAAATTCTCCAATTTGTCGTAAGATTAGAAAGACCACAATTACCAAAAAAAGGGACTCAACTCACACCAAGTGAGAAATAAAAATGTAGTAGAAATGAGGACAACTAAAAATACGAGAGTTTTGCTCATGCCAAGTAGTCTAATGTCATGGTGAATTCATGGATTTCAAAGATACCAATGTCTAGGGAATCTTCTCATGACAATTTTGTTTGTCTCTCTTTTATATATATTTTCTTTCACCATTTTTCTTTATTTGTGCTTTTCATGGTATATTTAAAACAAATCAACACATTTTTCAACAAAAACAAAAAAACAAATCAAAGTATTTATTCGCTTGTAAAGATTATATGCAATTATCTGTATTCATCAACCATATTTATATATCTGTACATGTAAAATAGAAAACCATTGCCAAAGATTAATGGTTCAATCCTCCACCTCCACAATTATTTAGCTTAAAAGAAAACTTTAAGAAAGACTAAACGGCAGTTGCCTTAAACAACGGAGATTATGTTTGTTTCAACTTTAACCATATAAGCTAAGGACTTCGGTAAACCGATTGAATACTAAGTTAGTTCCTTTGTTCGTCCAACCATTTACACAGCTCAAAACAAATCAGCTACATATAGGTTACTATGGAATAATAACAACACTTCTCAATGACAACAGCCCTATCCCTATATAACTTTTCATCAAACCCATGAAAATACTCTGCTTCAACACAAACTGACCTCAACCACCCATGACACCATTCATACACCTAAACACAAGAAAATAAAAGGGATATACATATTCTCGGTCTCTCTATCAAAGTCTTTAAATGTATCCCATAAATGTCTTGATAATCTTATGTGTACAAGTAATACACCATCTGAGCATTAAATTATAAGAAACAAGACCTATCTTGGGAAGCCAATTTACTAGAGAGGGATAAAACATTCAGCCCTTGGAATGAAATTCAGTTGCCTAGCACATAGAATTCAAAAAAAGGATTGCTTCTATTGTTACTTTGTCCCTCCTCATGAGCATCCTAACTAGCTTACAAAGTACAAAATCTTAATTAATTACATAGTACTGTAGGCTAAATCAAAAACCTTTGAAGTTTAAAAGGCAATCTTAAGATATTAATATTCCAAGTAACCCCATCAGTGACTTTGAGACCTAATATGCAATAAGGTAACAAAATATCGTTTAGATCATTAGTAAATTCATAGTGGTTATCTCCGGCATTTACCAATTCACCACATTTAAAAAAAGAAGATGAATGTAATAATCTTTCCTCTTCGAAACTGTTAGGAATCACGGATCTCCACAATTGTACAATATTGTCCACTTTGAGCATAAGCTTCCCCAAAAACATCATCCCAATGGAGATGTATTCCTTACTTATAAATCTATGATCATTCCTAAATTAGCGAATGTGGGACTCCCTCCCAACAATCCTCGACAAAAACTACAGAAGGGTTGAGGAAAACAAATTTAAATGACCTAGAGTACCAATTCACCGAAAGGATATAATATCAAGCATCTGTAACTAAATACTCAAGTCAGTTTTTCTTTAACAGAACTGCAAATGATCGACTAATCGACGAGGCCAAAAGTAAGAAGAAGAAAAAGACATCCAACCTTAGCAAACTCAGCAGGAGGAACCTTGTCCCCATTGCTAAGCCAACCCTCCTGCAACTTCTTGTACGCTTCATTGATTTTACCCTGCTTCTCGCACAGTATATGCCTTGCTAAACAACAAATTCAAGGAAAACAAAATAAGAATCGTCGACCGAAATCCCTTAACCTCCAGAGATTGAGCGTAAACGCAATTTCTACCCCTGTAAATAGGATTGAAGAAAGGGAAATAGAAAAGAGAGAAAAAGAGAGAAACCTTTGACATAAGTGCAAGTTCCAAGGCCATCGGAAGCAGCTTTTCCGGATTTTCCCTTCCCTTTGGAAGCACTTTCATCGGCTCCGGAAGCTGCTTGCTTCGCCTTCCCCTTCCCTTTACCACCCGCGTCCTTTGCCTTCGAATCTTTCCCCATGAGCTACACAGTGGATTCAATTGCAGAGAAATTCCAAGTGATATCGATTATCACGCAACTCGTATAAATCTAGTAAATATCCAAAGAAAGAATCTTGGACAGAATCGAACAAGATTAATCGAGCTACACTTTGGGGTTTGCACCTTGGGNTTTTTTTTTTTTTTTTTTTTTTTTTTTTTTTTTTTTTTTTTTTTTTTTTTTTTTTTGTTAATTACTCGTCGGAGTCAAAATCATCAAAATTGAATATTCCTCACAGTATTATTGGAAAACTACTATCTGGGGTTTTCACCAAGTGCTTTAAATGGTCATATTGGGGCTTTCAAATTAGGGTTTCAATTTTTAGCTCGGGTATGCGTAGATCTCCTTTTTTTTTTTCTTTTAAATCAAAGTCCTAGGGTTGTTTTGTACGTAAATATTAAGATATTAGAAAAAGAAAGTAATTTTTCATAACTTCCCTACTTTAGATGGAAAAGTCGAAGCCGTACTCTAATGGAAAGCAAACCAAAAATTAGCTAACAAAAAAACCATTTTTCGGGGTTGTTTACTAATAATATGTGTGGAAACCATCAAATTTAAACATTCTCACAATAATGTAGAAAAAAATTTATCCTAACTTGGTTTTTTTCTCTACGAGAGCTCTCCGTGACTCAACTAGAGTTTCTAAATTTGGCTTTATGTTTTAAGCTCATATATACGACCTTCATGCTTTTTTTTCTTCAAAATTTAACCCATAATGCTATTTCTTGATTCCTATGAAAATTTTAAGATAATACAAAAAGAAAGTAGCTTTTCAGAGCACAAATAAAAAGTCAGTCGATGGTACCCGACAGAAAATGAACTAAAAATTGGTTAAGTGCGAAACAATTTTTTTAGTATTAGCTACTAATCATACGTGTCAAAACAATCAAATTTAAACATTCCTCACAATAGTGTCAAAAAGTTTTGACCATAACTTTTTTTTTTACCGAATGCTCAAGTTAGCTTAATTAGGATATGCTATTTTTCTTCAAATTTCAAGTCCTGTGATGTTTCCTGTGAAAATTTTAAGATATTAGAAAGAGAAAGTAGTTTTTCGAAAATGTTCGAAAACAGGAACAAAAAGTCACATATGGTACACCGACAAAAAACGAACAAAAAAATGGTCAAGAGTGAAACAATTTTTCGTTGTAGGCTACTGATTATACGTGTCAAAATCATCAAATTTGAACATTTCTCGCAATAATGTCAAAACCATCAAGTTTTTTTTTTTTTTTTAGTGTTCTAAATGACTCAATTAGGGTTTTAGTATTAAGCTCATATTAGTGTGTTCTAAAGAAAGAGAGAAACCTTTGACATAAGTGCAAGTTCCAAGGCCATCGGAAGCAGCTTTTCCGGATTTTCCCTTCCCTTTGGAAGCACTTTCATCGGCTCCGGAAGCTGCTTGCTTCGCCTTCCCCTTCCCTTTACCACCCGCGTCCTTTGCCTTCGAATCTTTCCCCATGAGCTACACAGTGGATTCAATTGCAGAGAAATTCCAAGTGATATCGATTATCACGCAACTCGTATAAATCTAGTAAATATCCAAAGAAAGAATCTTGGACAGAATCGAACAAGATTAATCGAGCTACACTTTGGGGTTTGCACCTTGGGAGGTTTTTAGGGTTTAAAACAAGATTAATCGAGAGTCTAAATGGATTTAGTTTACTATTTTAATTGATTTAATTATTAATTTACAGTTGTAATTTATTTATCTTCTATTCCAAAGTTTTAATGGTCACAAAAATAAACCATTGAATTGAAAAATAAAAAAATAAAAAAAAATTAAACTAATAAAAATATCGACTTTCTAATTCATACAAAGTTACATGCTTTTTTCGTCCTAATATTGTTCCTATGAAAATATTAACTAGCTTTTCAAAACTGCCCTAAAACATGAACAAAAAGCGTTGATGAGACTCGATGAAGAATGAATCGAAAATTGGACGAGAGCGAAAAAAAAGTTGGGCATTGGTTAATAATCGTACGTGTCCAAATCATCAAATTTGAACATCCCTCACAGTAATGTTTGAAAAATGTTANTTTTTTTTTTTTTTTTTTTTTTTTTTTTTTTTTTTTTTTTTTTTTGTTAATTACTCGTTGTAGTCAAAATCATCAAAATTGAATATTCCTCACAATAATATTGGAAAACTACTATCGGTAACTCGGGTTTTCACCAAATGCTCTAAATTGCCATATTTGGGCTTTTAAATTAGGGTTTCAATTTTTAGCTCGTGTATACGTAGCTTTATCTTTTTTTTTTTCTTTGAAATCAAAGTCCTAGGGTTGTCTTGTATGTAAATATTAAGATATTAGAAAAATAAAGTAATTTTTTCATAACTTCCCTACTGTAGATGGAAAACTCGAAGTGGTACTCTGACCGAAAGCAAACAAAAAATTAGCAAACAACAAAACCACTTTTCGGGTTGTTTACTAATAATGTGTCAAAACCATCAAATTTTAACATTCCTCACAATAATGTAGAAAAAAATTGATAGTAACTTGATTTTTTTCTCTACGATCTCTCAGTGACTCAATTAGGGTTTCTAAATTTTGCTCTCTGTTTTAACCTCATATATACGACCTTTAGGCTTTTTTTTCCTTCAAAATTTAACCTTTAATTCCTATGAAAATTTTAAGATAATACAAAAAGAAAGTAGCTTTTCAGAGCACAAATAAAAAGTCAGTCGATGGTACCCGACAGAAAATGAACTAAAAATTGGTTAAGTGCGAAACAATTTTTTTAGTATTAGCTACTAATCATACGTGTCAAAACAATCAAATTTAAACATTCCTCACAATAGTGTCAAAAAGTTTTGACCATAACTTTTTTTTTTACCGAATGCTCAAGTTAGCTTAATTAGGATATGCTATTTTTCTTCAAATTTCAAGTCCTGTGATGTTTCCTGTGAAAATTTTAAGATATTAGAAAGAGAAAGTAGTTTTTCGAAAATGTTCGAAAACAGGAACAAAAAGTCACATATGGTACACCGACAAAAAACGAACAAAAAAATGGTCAAGAGTGAAACAATTTTTCGTTGTAGGCTACTGATTATACGTGTCAAAATCATCAAATTTGAACATTTCTCGCAATAATGTCAAAACCATCAAGTTTTTTTTTTTTTTTTAGTGTTCTAAATGACTCAATTAGGGTTTTAGTATTAAGCTCATATTAGTGTGTTCTAAAGAGGGATTAGTCTTTCAAAACTACCCCTAAAGTACGAACAAAAAGTTAGCAATAGTACCCCAAATGAAAAATGATCCGAAAATTGGCCAAGAGCAAAACTTATTTTATGTCTTGGCTAATGATCATACGTGTCAAAACCACCAAAATTGAACATTCCTCACAACAATGTTAAAAAATATTGACCATAACTCTGTTTTTTGCACTGAATGCTCTAAATTTCCCAAATTGGGTTTCTGAATTAGGGTTTTGATTTTAAGCTCATATATGCCGTTATAGGCTCTTTTTCTTCTAAATATAAGTCCTAGTACTTTTTCGTATGAAAAAATTAAGATATTAGAAAAAATAATAGTTTTTTTTCTGAACGGCCCTAAAACACAAACAAAAAGTCGTCGTACCTAGAAGGAAAGTGAGCCTAAAATATGTCAACACAAACCATTTTTTAGTGTTGCTAGGGATCATACCTGCCAAAACCATCAAATTTGATCATTCCTCACAATAATGTAGAAAAATATTGACCTTGACCAAAAATTTTCACCGACGGCTTTAAATTGCTCAATTTAGGTTTTCAAATTAGGATTTCGACTTTAAGCTCATATATTGTCACGACCCGATTTTTACGAGTCGTAACTTGTTAAAAACTAGAAAAATAGATGTTATAATTTTTTACTTTTTAAAATAAAATATAAATACATTTTATTTACGAATTCAAAATAAAATTTGAATACAATGGGTTAGTAAACAACTTAAAACAATTAAAAAAAAAGGGTGTGGATGGGTAATGCACCTGATCCAGATCTTCTTCCATCCTCGACCAGCTTTTTCTTGTCATGTGAATAACATGGGAGAATAAGAATGAGTACAATAACTAAGTAGCCTACTTGTAGGCTTTTAATCATGTCCTTAAGGTATGCTAGGGTACCACACTCTTTCTTGTCATGTTTTTGTTCTTGTCCTGAGAACTTAGGTCCCTAGGTTTTATTCTTGAGTTCCGAGTTCTTGCTATAATCTTGCCTAATGACCTTGGACCTTAGTTATGAGGTTCTGGGTTTTTAGTTCCGGAAACTTGATCTTGATCCATATTCTAGTCCTTGACCTTGATTTTGTGTCTTGGTTCTGGTTCTTATTTCTCTTTTAGTTCCCTGTGACACTCCCCTAAGATTTAGGGTACAAGACATGAACTTTGACAACCTGTTTCCAAGACTTTATGTGTTTTAAGTCACACAATTTTAACCTACGTCAAAGACTTCATGTGTTTCAAACAACGTAGTATAATGCTATATCCAAGGCTTCATGTGTTCCTTACGATACAGTTTGAAATCTACACTCGAGGCTTCTTACGTTCTAAGCGATGTAGTCTAAGACCTATGTCCAGACTTCATATGTTCCAAGCGACACGATCTGAAAATTTTTGTCCAATACTTCATATGTCGCAAACAATATAGTCTAAATACCTATGCTAAGGCTTCATACACTTCAAGTTGTGTAGTCTGAAACTTGCATCCAAGGCTTTTGATAAGGAATCAGTACAAGCAAGAATGATCATGTCAAGTTTGAATGATTCTAACATGCAATCTAAATTACACAAAATTCAAAGAAACTTAGCCCTTGGCTAAAGGAAAGGTAAGAATATACAACCCTAATGATAACTTCAAAAGAAAGTAAGATTTGAATTACCTTGTTAATCAAATATCTCAAGGCAAGAACACTAAAATTTTTTATCGTACGTGGGTCGTGTGTGGGGAAGTACCATACATCCAACCCTGCCCAAAACTTGAAAGAACTTAAGGTCATGTTACGATTTTAAAGGATAAGTCCCAATCATGTTATGTGTGTGATAGCATTACTAACCCCAACAGTGGGGTGACTTGATGAGTATTTCTTAAAATACTCAAACCATGTACTACCCTAAAGTCCGGTAGACAGTAGTATGCGTTGATTTTCATTTTTTTTTTTCATGTTTCGTATTCAAATAGAAAAAAATAAAAAAAATGAAAAGTATGCATATTAATTTTCTTTTGAGAATTGACAATAAATTAATAAATAGAAGATACTAAAATTAGGATTTAACGGACATTAAAATATTAAATGTTCAAAATAAGACTAAAATAATATTTTAAGTGGAGATAATATAAATCAAATCTGTAAGCTTCCCAGTCCATCTTCTTGGTGTTAGGGTTTCTTATATAACTCGCCAAGCCTTATTGACGAGCTTCAGTTCGTTGGGTTCGAGTATCGTATCTCTCGACCCAGAATCAATTAATCTTCGATCATTATTCCTCCGTTTGGTAATCTTGATGCCACTTTTCAAGTTTCAATCTCCCTTATAATGTCATGGTGCTGTCAATTTCGGTGTGACGATGGCTTAATCCTTCAAACGAGAATTTCTAATTTATAGCTTCTTGGATTTTCACCTTAGGGTTCCTCCGTTGTTGCTGAACGTGATAGAATATGTACTCGTCTAGAGGCAGTGGTAACTACGGACAGCAGTCATCATATGCTGCGCAGACTGGATATGGCCAAAATGTACGCTCTCCGCTTTCTTTTCCACTTCTGCATGTCTTTCAAACCGTAATCATGGATTTGATCGTCGATTTTTGATCGATTGATACGTTTTCCTTTTTATATTCAATTTCTGCATGTCTTCTGTACCTTAACATTATCTTGACATTTTATTTTGGCACCCCAATCGTCAATTTTTGATGGTGTGATACGCTCTCCAAGTTACCATGTCGTGGTTACAATTTTGTTCAGGACGTGTGTTATGTGATATATCTAGTTCTCTCATGCGCTGAAAACCTGTTTTGGTTTGGGTTTAGCAAACGCTGTTGACTCGATAACGTTTCTCCATGTTCTATTTTCAGTAGCGGATAGCTTACCCATTATTTTGACCTTCTATTTTCTTTGTATAAATCTAGCATTGATGAATATCGTGTTATGCGGTTTTCCATTCCTTTTATTTCAACATTCAATAGTTTATGTCTGTTTTCAGGGATATTTAAGTATAAGGAAGTATAAAAATGGGAAATGATTTTTGTCAACATGATCAGAGTATACTCCTCCCCTTGAGTTTAGAGATTCAAATCTCCACACTCTACAATTGTTGTACCGAAAAAATAGGAAATGATTATTCCTCCTTTTTCTTTTTTTGTGGATTTGTAAACTTTTATTTCTACTTTCGTCCTTGTTCTCATATTATGACAATTTTCTGGTGCTTTTGTAGTTGGGTAGTGTCTACCCTGGGAATTCTGTTGGGGGACCTGACTCGCAACAGCACTCCATGGCCTCTAGGCACTCCTCAATGTTGGGAGCTTCACAGGAAGCTGATACTGCATATAGGTCACATCCATCAAGCACCACTCATTATGGAGGGCAGTATAGTTCTGTGTACAGCTCAGTTGCATTGAGTAGCAAACCACAGGTTGGGTTCTCGCTCATTTGATTGTATTTTCCCTTGGACTATTATATTATTCTTGTATCACATCTTTTAAGCCAGTGAGTTGCTTAGCCTAAATTTACTAGGATATGGGGAAGTGGATTTCATAGTATGAAAGAATTGACAATCATCATGGTTTTGTTCAAACGTTCTGTTCATGTTATGGTGAAGATTTATTGCCCTTTTCCTTGAGCTTGCACTCTTTCCAATGTTGTGTTCTTGTGAAATTTATAAAGTACTTTATTAAGATTCAGTCCATTAGATTGCAAATATCCCTACCTTCTTATAAGGGGGGAAGCTGGTTACAAATTGGTGTCTGATAAATAAATAGAATACCTCTTAGTTACCTTTGGTTAAAGATAGTTCTTGACTAACATAGCAACGTAGCAACCTTCCCAATAAGGAAGGAACGCTCCAATTATATCATAGGGTAAAGATGGGTGCTTGCGAAGAATCTGATTACAGCGTATAAGAATCTGATTACAGCGTATAAGAATCTGAAAACATACATTTTGAATGTATGTTTTTTTAAATGAGAAATAATACTTTTTATTGATGATTGAAAAGATAAAAAGGAGTACAAAAGCTTCAAAGTCTACAAAGTGTAGACTGAGAAACAATAAGAAAAAAAGAAAAGGGAAAACTAAAGATCGCCCCTAGAAAAGAAGCCCCCCAATTGTTGGAAATATCATTAAGAAATTAGACAACATAAATATTATACAAGGAATTCCAAGGAGAACCTTTGACCTTAATTAATTCAAAATGATCTACACCATTAAGGAATTAATCTAAATTTATTTGATTTCTTTCCCACCAAATCTCCTATAGGTTTGCTTTGGTAGCATCAATTCAAAGAATCTTAGCTTTTGTGAAAGAGATGGACTGCAAAGGAGGTGCTAAATTGAGCAGGAATCCTCTCCGAAATCTCACTCATATTATATTGATGGGAAAAAAGCATTCCACCAATATATGAATATGGAAAGTGAAACAAAATATGGACAGTGAAACAAAATATGGTTATGATCTTCTGGATTTAAGATCCTTACTGAAAGTCCATTCATTTTCTCTTTTCAGAAACAATTTTGTCCTCAATTAAGAACTGTGAGTATTCCTTGCCTAATCTCAATCACAGCTACTGACCTTGCAAAATTTGTTTGTCTAGGAAACTCATAGGATTTAAACCCCAGGTAAGTGGTTATCATGGTTTGTGAACCCGTTCCTTTTAAAGATCATTTATTTTTCCACTAGCCTCAATGGCCACTAGGCAAATCTGTGGAAGTTGATATTTAGATGAATTTGGAACATTAAATGTATTGGATATGTTAAGAATTTTTAGTAGGTTGGTCATGCAAACATTGGGCCCAATTGTTTCAACAACAACTTCCTTGTGTATATGAACGATCTGCAGCAAGGTTCTTAGCTTCCACATTTAGACCAAAGTACTTTCCCTTCCTTTGAAACATGAAATTCACTTTTAATATATCAGTGGAAAGTAGCAATTTATACCCTAAAGTTCATAACTGGGAGAGAAACCAAAAGATACATACAAAATAGGCCTCATTTGTTTTTTGATGCCTCTGTATTCTTTCATTTTTTTTCCGTCAATGAAGTGTGGTGGTTCATATAAAAAAAGGCCTCAAGTGTATCTTTTTAGTTACAAGAGTAAATAATTTTTTAGCCTAAAAACTATATATATATATAGATATATATAAAGAAATAAAGAAATCAACCTTGTGGGTCAGGGTAGAAGAAATTCCCTCCTAAGAAAACTTTTGCACGAGAGCTCCATATAGGTTGATGAAAGAAGGGATGTTATTTGTAAAAAAAGATTTTTGTAAGACACTTCAACATGTTATCAATAATGGAGGACATTGCTAAAACTATTTGGGCTTCAATCTGCACTAAGAGAGCACCATCTTGAGTTTCTTTCCAACANCACGAGAGCTCCATATAGGTTGATGAAAGAAGGGATGTTATTCGTAAAAAAAGATTTTTGTAAGACACTTCAACATGTTATCAATAATGGAGGACATTGCTAAAACTATTTATGGGCTTCAATCTGCACTAAGAGAGCACCATCTTGAGTTTCTTTCTAAAAAAAAATGCCATATAAAAGCTCTAATTGCACATCCAAAGACGGTGAAGGTGGCTTCGAGGCCTTTCTAATAGAAAGGTGTGGTGTAAGCCTTGAGAGCCTCATTTTAAATGGAATGAAATCATAAATTGAATAATATTGTATTCCTAGCTCTGTATTCTTATTGTAAAACCACAACTTTTAAAATTATAATTGGAAACAATATCTAAAAGATTAGGGAAATAGACAAAGAATACAGAAAATTATTGAGTAATAGCGAAGGAAAATTATGGGAAAAAGAAACTAGAAGACATATTTCTACCATCTTTCACTTGTTTCTTTATCGTATTCTTGTTTTTGTGTTACTTCATGGGCTTGATTTGATTAGCGTGTTACCGAAGGCTAGGCGAGCTAGCCTATTTTGGTTGAGAATTTCTTACTAGAAGCATGAATACCTTTTTTTTTTTGGATGGTTTGGCTGTAACATAATCAATAGCCATCTGAATATGAGTTTTGAGGACAGCAACTCTCTTTTGCAGATAGTTAATTTGTTGCGTCTATGAGTTATCAATTAGTTGTTTCTGTAGATTTTATAATAATGTTCAAAAATTGGAATTGCATATTACATTTTGCATTAGAGGTTTCTTTGTCTTAGTATCGCCAGTTTCTTATTATCCAGCATCAACTAAATTATTGAGCTATTTTTCTGAATACAGGGTCCTCCACTGAGTGCCAAAGGGAGTAGTGTGGCATCAGCTTTGGACGGTCGAGGAGGCTATGCCCCAGCCGTTCCTGATTCCCCCAAGTATCTGTCAAGTGACTATATATCATCTTCAAACCATGGCTATGGTCATAGAACTGATCAGTTGTTCACTGAAAAGGTCACTGAATATCCTACTCTTGATAGGCGGCAATATAGTGAGCATCAGAGTGCTTATTTAGGGAGGGATTTGAAAACTGATGCAGCTGGTAGATTTTCTGAATCTACTGTTGGCTTTGGGCATCAACGTCATGTATGGTTTCTATAGGAAATTTTTTTTGGCCATACTTTGTTTCTTTCTCAAGTTTTTTTTTTTTTTTTTTCAGAAAATGAGCTTTGGTTATTCAGTTTCTGCATGTTTTCTTGATGGTATTCTCTCTATTGTATTCCAACAGGCTGACTCGTATGACCGTGTTGACCAGATGTCCTTGCTTCGTCAAGAGCAGTTGCTAAAAGCTCAATCTCTGCAATCAGCAGATGCCCTTGATGGGAGCTCAAGGTACCGTACTTTTGTCAGCACATTTTTTTGTTGCATTTAGACAAGGTTGGTTTGCTTTTCCTATGGAAATTTGGAAGTCTGTGGTTGTATGACTCATCCAATAGTCAAAAAGATATAACAGCTAAATTCTTCAGGTTTTTCATTCTTCTTTTATTTGTGTTAATCTATACAATGAATGAGATGATTGTCTGTTTCTTATGACGCTAAGTAGCCGGACATTTCTGGCAGACAAAATGATTATCTTGCAGCAAAGGCTGCTGTTAGTCGTCATTCCACCCAAGAACTTCTCTCTTATGGAGTAAGAGTAGATGCCGATCCTCGCAATGTGTCAGTGCTTAATGCTTCTTATGGTGGACAACACTCGACATCAATTTTAGGGGCTGCTCCGCGTAGAAATGTGGATGAACTTATCTACACCCAGAGTTCATCAAATCCAGGTTATGGAGTGAGCTTGCCACCAGGTAGAGACTATGCTGCAGGGAAGGGCCTTCATGGAACTTCTCTTGAGTCAGATTATTCAGGTAGTATGTTGACACGTAAAAGCCATCCAAGGATGGATGAGCACAAAGATAATAGAGCTGGTTATCTTCGGGAATTCGAGCTTAGGGGGGAGGATCACCAAAGGGAGCGTTTTCGCATGAGAGAGAAAGAAAGAGACAGGGAGAAGGCACGCGAACGAGAACGGGAACGGGAACGGGAACGTGAACGTGAACGTGAACGGCGAGAACGTGAACGTGAACGGGATAGAGAACGAGAAAGAGAACGGGAAAGAGAACGGGAAAGAGAGCGCATCTTGGAAAGGCAGAAAGAAAGAGACAGAGATCTCAAATGTGGGCCTGAAATTAGGCGTGAACGCACTCCACCAAGAGTTTCTAAGGACAGACATGGTTCCTCTTTGTCAAAGGAGAGGAGACCATTACGCCGAGATTCTCCGCATTTTGAAGCTTTGCATAGGTGGATCTTGATGTTTATTTGATCCTCCTATAGTTCCCCATGCAGAATCTTTTATTGGTCCGTTTTAACTAACTCGGTGTTCTTTAATGCTGAAGGCATCACTCACCTGTTAAAGAAAAAAGGAGAGAATATGTCTGCAAGGTAAAAAGATCTGGAGCTCAGTCATTCAATGATTTTGACAAGATATATCTCATTAAATATCTGGTTCCTTCCTGTTCGAGTACTTTAGGGGCTGGGCTTTATAGGATTTAATTCGCTTGCTCCAGATTTTCTCCTCATTCTCTCCATTGCTTCTTGGCTCTGGAATTAGTGTGGAAGCCTCAAATTATCTAAACCTTGGTTCTTCTCCCCCTTTTGTATATTGTTGCATCTGATTCAGAGTTCCCTCACTTTCCAGAATTTGTTTTTCCCCATTGGTTTTCTTGTTTTGTTTTTCATTGGTTGCTTGGATTCCGTTTGTTCATTACCTTCCTTGGCAAAAACAAGGGTTTCCGAGATTCTTCATGTTTCAAAAGTTTCTCTTGCAATTTTCTTGTTCAGTCCTCTATTTGCTCCAACAAGATTCCATTTGTTCATTGCCTACCTCCACTTTCCCACTTTTGTGGAACAAATTACTCTGACATTTCTTTTTTCCCCCCCTATTTGATTCCATTATTACTTGGATTCCATTTGCTCATTTCCCCTTGAGTCCCCATTCTTCTTTAACCATCTGCTTTTTAAAGCATATAGTTCGTTTTGCAATCGTGATAAGATCATGCCTTGTTTCTGGGAGCAGCGTGGCCAATCTTCTGAGCTCCTGGAATACATTTGGAGTTGATCTTTATCTTGTACATCCGTTGTTTATCTAAAAATGCTGGAATTATTTGTTTTTCGTTTTAATTTGACTTGAATGATCTTTAATTTTTCCCGTATGTATAATGATTGGTAAGAACATGTTAGGATTGTGATAATCTCATGAAATAAAATTGTTTTTACTTCCCCAAGGGAATGCTTGTTTATCTGTTCTTTGAGCTTTCTTCTTACTTTTGCATGATTGTGGTTTTCTTTCTGTTGCAACCAAAGATTCGATTCTTGCCTTCCATCACTTGCAGGTGTACGCGCACAGTTTAATAGATGTACAGCGGGATTATTTGTCATTAGAAAAGCGATATCCCCGACTCTTTGTATCCCCAGAGTTTTCAAAGGTGCATACATCATGTTTTACGTGTTTTAGGAGATTTCATAATTGATTGATGGTGGATCTTTGGACCTGATGTTTTCAGTTAATCTAGGTTATTGTGAATTGGCCAAAGGAGACACTCAACCTTTCCCTTCATACTCCTGTCAGGTATTTATCTTTTCCTCATGTAGTTTGAAACTTTTCTTGTAGCTTCTTCGAGAGAGTTCATGCTCATTTTTATTTCCCCCACTCTTCCTTCTGTCAAAGCTGACGGTTGGAAATTGTATTATATGGCTTATTTGGGTTGAGCATTTTATTTCTATCTACTTTGTGCATGTCTTTGTCCACGCTTATTCTGCATCAAGCACAAGTTGCATTTTTATTTTATTTTTTTTTATTTTCCTCTCAATGCGGGTTCTGCCACTTTGATGGAGCTTCTGGGTTTTATGAAAAACAAAAATCATCAGCAAAGGTTTCATTTATTTCATCAAGGACGAGGTGACATGATAAAAACAGAAATTTAACCTATCTCCTAATTTTCCAACGCTATATAATTACCTGATTTTTTTTAATTTTAATTTTTTTTATTTATAAGAGAGTTTCTCGAGCATCTGTCTCCTCTTTGCATACTTGTGGATTTTATGATTCTGAGTTTTGAATAATCGATTGTTGATGAAAGAGTGTATTAGGAAAGAAAAATGGCAATCTAATTCCTTCTTGTTGCTACAGTTTCGAACATGATTTTATTGAAGAAGGGACTGTATCTGGCTCAAAAGTGCTTTCCGATGAGCTTAAGGCTAGAGAACCTGAGAAATCAGATCATATGAATATAGTATGGAATGTGAAGGTAGGTTGCTTGGAACATCTCTCTAATGTTTTCTACAATCACTCTGTTTCTCATGAAATATCCCTTTATGTTCTTGTCCCTTCTGCAAACTTTTTTGTTCTCTGATTTTCAGTGTGTTATTCAAAGAAGTATAATCTGCTGGCCAATTTATGCCTTCACCATCTTTAATGGTCCTTTTCTTCTTGCATTGTCCCCTTAAAAATTTTGGTTATTTATTTATTTATTTATTTATTTTTTTTATGTCCTTACAAATGTTAGAACACAAATTTATTTCCCTGAAAGATGTATATTGAAGATATACCAAGGACAAGGAAATGTTTTCTTTGGAGATATGCTTGCTGCTGCTGTTCTCTGTTATATTTGAATGGAGGAAAATGATGTTTTATTGTCCAATTTTTTTCCGATAAGAACAGACACTACACTTGTTCTTAGCTAGAAGGCCAATAAAGGTTTTATTATGGACCAAGTTTTGGAAACCCTGCTTGAGCATTGAAGATTTAACCACTTTGTTTTTAGCCACCTAAATTATGTATGCAGAATGAGGAAGATGAAGTGGATGCTAATGAATCATAGTAGATACATGCATTAATTCACAAAAAAGACTGGTCAAGTTGTACATGAACAACTTTATCTGAACATATTTTTCTCATTGCGATGGATCATTTTAGTTTTTATTCTCCTCTTCACATTCATTTTGAATTTAAACCAGGTGAAGAAAAAATAGTTTAGTATCCTGGTGCTTATGTATTTATATTATCTCCTGGATCAGATTATTTTGATGAGTGGTATCAGCAAAAATGCTCTTGAGGAGTTATCATCTGAGAGAAGTTCCGAAGACCGCATACCCCACTTTTGCAATATCCTTAGGTTTGCCATTCTTAAGAAAGACCGCAGTTTCATGGCAATTGGTGGTCCATGGCAATCGTCTGATGGTGGTGATCCTTCAGTTGATGCTGACGCTTTAGTTCAAACGGCCCTTAGGTTTGTGCTATGTCCTACTTGTGTTTGTATGCGAGAGAGAGAGCATTGCTGTTTTGTCTTACTTGTGCCTTCTTCATATCCAGATATGCAAAGGATGTTACGCAACTAGACTTGCAAAACTGCCACCATTGGAATCGTTTCCTAGAGGTTCGTATGTACAATACTGTTAATCCCTGATTGTGTTTTGTGCTCGTATATTGAGTATCTAATTTTGTTTATTTTTCAAGATTAAAGTGCTGACACTAGAGGGTATTTGTCTCATCAGATACATTATGATAGATATGGCAAGGATGGGGTTTTCAGCCATAAAGAAGTCTCTGTACTACTTGTTCCAGATTTGTCTGATTGTCTCCCTTCATTAAATGTGTGGAAGGAACAATGGCTTGCACATAAAAAGACTGTTGCTGAGAGAGAGCGTCACATTGTACTGAAAAAGGAGGTTGGTGTTTATATTGCTTTAAGTAGAAGCTTCCATGAATATTGGGGCATTATTTTTCTGAAGAACTTGTGGCTGTTAGCAAGGTATTAATGAAAACAACTTTTTAAATGCTTCCATGTTTAATGGCAACTTGGACTGGATCATTCCAAAAGACAAGGATGATATTCCAGCTGCTGTGTCATTATTGGGATAAACTTTTAATAGGACAGAGATTGCCAAACATGCAATAATATTATGAATTTCCTATTTATATAATTTACTGGAATTTGTATATATAATTTACCATCCTTAAGATTCCTTGATTCCTTTCAAGCCTATATGTATATATATATTGGTATTGTGTGCTTTTCCAAATAGAAGTTATCTATTTGAAGTTTATTCTGCATTGCTCTTAGGAAGTTAAAAACTAGCCTTTCTTGTGGGGCGCATTTTTGTTTAGTCCTTTACTAATTCATTATCCTTGTATTTCCAAGCCTTGGATAACATGGCAGCCTTTTGTCTCATACTAAATTTATGACTCAGGATTTTCTTTTTATATTTCTGCACTAATATAACAATGTTGAATTCTCAGATATCCAAGGAGGCAAAGGAAGGGATGGAAGATGATAAGGTGTCAACCAATCAAGCAGACATAGATGAAAAGGAAAAGAGTGACAACGGAGACAAAAGGAATACATCCGAGGGAAGGGGTAATGAAAGCAAGGATGCTGAGAATGTTGAGAAACCAGATCAAGGAGAAGCTGCTGGTGATACACAGAAAGTTGGCACTGTGAAATCTGGAAAAAAGAAGATTGTCAAGAAGATTGTCAAAAAGGCCAAAACGGTTGGTGATGTAGCCAGCAAGAATAATGTCAAGCTGGATGAAAAGGCTAGTGGAGAGAAGAACTCTGACATTCCTTCGGATCAACCTTCCAGTGATTCTCCTGCTGTGAAGACATTTGGAAGGAAAAAGGTAACTAAACGGGTGGGCAAAAGTCCTCAAAATGAAAAAAATAAAGATATACTTCCAAAAGTAGAAAATGAAATGGACTGCTCTGAGGATAAGTCTAAGGATAATTCAGACCTCCATGCAACAGTGGGTCAAGATACTACTGTTGTGAAAACAACTGTGAAAAAGAAAGTTATTAAGAGGGTTCCTAAAAAAAAAGTTACTGCTGTGGTATCTAGCGAGGAAGTTTCTAAAAAAGATGAAGATGGTGATGGGAACGAGAAGAAGGTTACAACAGATGAAACACAGGATGTGGAGAAGTCCACTATAGATGATAAACAAGAAACGATGATTCCTCAATCAAAGTCGACATCGCCTACTTCATTGAAACCTCGTGATTCTGTAAGTTTGAATAAGGCTGAGAAAGAGAATGTGAAGAATGACAATGAAACTGGCAAGGAAATCAGTCCTGTGACCAATTCGATTGACAAACAAAAAGTTGGTGAGAAGGATAGCGGTAACAGAAAGAGAGAAAAATCTAGAGATAGCGAACAATCAAAAGATGAGAAAGAGAAAATGGGTAAAGACGAGTCTAGAAGCAAACCAAACAAAGAATTAAAAGAAAAGAGAAAGCCTGAAGAACCTCATCGACATCCGGGGTTGATACTACAGACAAAATGCAGCAAGGATTCCAAAGTAGGTTGATTTTAGCCAGATCCATTTACATTAACAGTTTGACATTGATCCTACAACAACATATCTTAATTATATCACTTGTTTCAATATGCAATACAGTTTCGGTCATTGTCGCTTTCCCTTGACTCACTCTTGGAGTATACAGACAAAGACATTGAAGAATCAACTTTTGAGGTACCCGTCCTGCAGATAGGAAGATATTCACTGTCTTCTCTTCCTAAAAATTTTCTGTTAAAATCTTCTTACTTACTGATTGAAGGCAATATTTACTGGTTTATTGCTATACTTACATTGCGTTTTCTTTTCCCTTCACAGCTTTCACTCTTTGCTGAATCACTCTATGAAATGCTTCAGTATCAGATGGGATCCCGTATTTTAACTTTCCTCCAGGTTTGTTTGAGTCAGTTAAATTATTGTTCTGATGATTAAAGCTTTACATATTTATTCTATCTTTTATGTTGGCAATAGAAATTGCGTGCCAAATTTGTGGCAAAGAGAAATCAGCGAAAGAGGCAACGTGAAGAAATCCAAAAGGGGGAAGACAAATCATCACCGAAACGGCCAAAGACTACCGACATTCCTATTGAAAATCAATCTATCGAACCAGAAACATTACATCTATCTCAAGCAGGTGCTGAAACACCTGCAGTGGAGGGGAGTGACTCTGCTGGTCATGTTGATGAGATAAAGATGGAAACTGAAACAGATAACGGTGAAGACCCAGAAGAAGATCCTGAAGAAGATGAGGAACTGGGCGACGTAAGTTCTCAACACAATTCAACTAATAATGAGGCATCTCTCTTTTCTCTCTTTCCATCCCCATCACAGAATCATTTGGAAAGAAATATGTGCTGCTTACTGTGAATTTAATGTTAAAGGTCAAAAATTAAGTTTATTATTTGAGGCGGGACCATCTCAGAAAGGTTCATGTCTAGGCTCTGGAATGTGCGGTGTGCCTGTGCTCTTCTACTTTATTTCTATGTCTAATGTATTGTATTATATAGTTTAGATCTCTAATGTATTGAGTTTAATTATTCTATAAAATTCTTTTTCATGAGATAATATTTTGAGATCATGTTATGTTTTCCTTGTGATAATAGAATGAAACGGATGCTACAGTTGAAACTAATGATGAAAAGGATGCTACAATGCAAACCAATGGAGAGGATGCCAAGACTGAATTGAACGAAGAGGCAAAGGCAACAGCAAATGTTGAGCCTGAAAAAGTTGCAGCAAATCAACCTGACAAAGCCATGGTGTTGAACCAGGAGACTCTTAGCAAGAAAACGACAGAGTCCGATAAAAGAGGGGCAGAAGAAGAGTCGAAGAAGAAAGAAGTTTCGCTTTCGCCTCCCAAAGAGGCAGCAGCGGTAGACAAGGAGCTACTGCAGGTGCTTTATGAACCTTTCCAACTTCTTCAAAATTAGAATTAGTTTGCGGAAACTTATTCATTCTTTCTAATTATGGTTCTCTGAAACAGGCTTTCAGGTTCTTTGATCGAAACTTGGTTGGGTATATTCGGGTAAATCTAATTGTTCTTTCGAACTTCTCTATTCGGAACACGAACTCAGATTTTCTCTAGTAATGGAATTGAAGATTCACATTAAACAGTCAAGTTTGTGTGGTGTATCAGGTTGAAGATATGAGAATGATGATCCACAATTTGGGGAAGTTCCTTTCGCACAGGGATGTAAAGGTGGGTAGGAAATAACATCATTCTAGCATCGTACTTGTGAATACAAATCTTGATAATAATGTCTTTTCCTTCCCCTACAAATGTATCAGGAACTTGTGCACAGTGCATTGTTGGAGAGCAATACTGGAAGAGACGATCGGATCCTCTATGGGAAACTTGTACGAATGTCTGACATTTGAAATTATAGTTTAGTATAGTATTGTTAGCTTTTTTGCCTGAAACTTAGAAAAGATTTGGGCGCTTTTGAATTTTTCCATGTTCATATTACATTCACACTTTCATCCGTTGAAGATAAATTCGATTTCTATTTTCTCGGAACCTATTAGATTCAAACTTGGATTATTCTTTTTAATTGCCTCTCTTTTAAACAATCACGAGCATAATTTGTCAAAGCCTTTGTAACCTTTTTTTCATGTAATACTAAACAGATTGGTTAGAATATATATATATATATATATATATATATATATATATATATACTCACTGCCACTCAAAGGCAACGTGTATATATCAGTGCTACCGATGTTTTTATTTTAAGTTTAGTCTTTATTATAAGTTTAGTCTCTAAATTTGTATGTAAAGATTTATTTATTGTGTAACAATTTTAGATTTCTATTTCATTTTATGTGGAAATGTATAAAAAACTTTATCATAAAAATATAAGCTTGGTAACATAGAGTGAAAATGTCCTATACTAACTCTAAAACGACAAACTATTCTATGCGTGTGCAGTCTCCTAGGTTATGATGTCACCATTAGTCGTACAAGAGAAGAGGAGTATTTTAAGTACCTTTAATGGTCGAGTATTTTAGAAATACTCGACCCCGCTATTGGAGTTAGGTGCAAGCACATATAATCATGAGTGAGATTTATTATATCAGTCTATATTCCTTCGGCGGCTATCTTAAGCGGGTAATTGGATGTGTATTTACTATTTTACACACGACCAATACGTGCGAGTATGGTCCCACTAGTCGGTTCGTGCACACCTTCTGAACCCCTTTCTTGTCGGGCGAACATTCTCTGGCAGCTGTTGATATTGAAGACCTTTTAGGATTAGCGGTCGTCATAGCAGCATTATGGTAAACATAATGATCATTTCCCTACTTTGTAACGTACGTTTCTGTACCATCATTAAAGGAGAAGGGGTATCCCATGATGCATGAACACATAATGATGCATGAAGTCTCAACATTTTTTTCCTTTCATTATCATGTATAACAGACCCTCTTTTTCCTTAATGTCATATCATTTTATCATACCTCCACGTATATATCGGGGTTGTGCATTATACCAATTCATCGTAATGCATATCAATCATATCATATATCATAAGCTTATCATATTGTAAGGACCCTAAATTTTACCTATTTAATCTAAGGTCATTATTATATCTTGAAATGCGGAATTTACATTAAATGGGCTCTTATCATGAATGCGACTTACGCTGGCCTTTTATTACCTCGTGAAAAACGAATAAAAGGGAAAGAAAGGAAAAAGAACAACACTGAAACAACTGTCTTATACTACCCTATGATTTATTATGCGATTACTATTCAACCTATTCTAACCTATACTAATGATGCAAACCGGAATTCAACCTAAACTAACCTATACTTTGAATGCAAACGAAATTCAACCTATTCTAACCTATACTACGAAATGGAAAACAACTATCATATGCATGTGCCACGGTCTCGGGATGTGCGATGCCGCCGTCGATTTCACATGGGTGCCTTGCCTTTATTTGAAAAATATAGTAGCACGAGGCTTGAGTATTTCTAGAATACTCAGTAAGTAACCCCCTATCGGGGTTATGCAACACTCACATGCAATGAGATGATGGGACCTATATTTCAATCTGTCTTCCTACGGTGTTGTTCTAACGGGTAAATTTGGACGTGTACCATATACTCTACACACAGTCCATACGTGGCATGAGGTCCCCATTACTTCTACCTTATCATAAATGAATATAACCCCGCGATCATCTTTCATGCTTAACGTGTCATTTCTCATTTTCAGTCTACGTATCATACATAATCCTACCGGGGTTATATTTCAAGCAATTTACCGTATTTCATGTCATACATTTCATGCTGTTTACATTCAAATATTTCGTACAATCATGCATAATCATTTAGGAACATCATAAACGTCATAAGCACTACATATCACGTCATACTGAACAACATACATTCACGTTCACAAGATTACGTACTTAAGCAGAACAGTCTAAAATACAATTTAATGACACGTGCGAATCCACGGACACGTGCCAACATACAACAAACAACGCGTAACCTACGACGGGTGAGCCACTTACTTGGTAGGCGTTAGCCGAAGTACTCCCTAAAATATAAACGTAAGCTCCTAGCTCCTCGTATACGTCCTACGCTTCTGTTGGTGGTTGGTTCCTATTGGATCATTCGACACCTTCGTTAGTATTTCACAAACATAATTAATTTTCAACTTGAATTTGTGAAATACCTTAAAATGATATATTTTACCTTAAACGGGGTTGAAACTAAGTCCGGGAGGGTCGAAACAGTGACAAACAGGTCAAAAATATGTTTCCTAAGCCAAATAAGTCGCCGAGCCAATTAAGCTGCCAGAGCCGAGGGGTGTCGCGTTGCAGACGTGCCATGTGGCACAACCAGAGGGCAACGCGTGTGCAGCGGTCTCATGACGAGGCACGGGTTGTCGGGTCGAGCGCGTGGATTTTCGGTTGCAGTCGCGAGTCTGGGTTGACCGCGAGTAATGGATCTGGCCTAGACTGAAAGCAAACGTCTGCAGGTGGGCTGGGCTGTGAGCGTCGGGTATTGGATTGGGCTTGCGGGTCTCAGGTCGACTGGGTTTTTGGTCTCGGGTCGCGGCTGATGGGTTAGGCCGTAATTGGGCTTTCTGGTTTGGGCTGAGGCAATTGGGCCGCGAGGGTGTCGTCAGTCGAGGTTTGGACTAGAGTGGGTTGGACTCGGTTCGGTTCGCGGGAGTCCGGCCCTCGGGTCGGACTTCGTCTTCTTCGCTCAGTTACACGAAATTTTTTGGCGACCTCTCTCTCTCCTCGGTAACGTCGTTCCGACGTCCTTTTTTCTCATTTTTCCTACATTTCCGTGTCTCCTCCCCTTAATCCCGTTTATGGTGTTTGTTTGGTTCGTAAGGTCCTCACACTCTCGGATCTGAGAGGGTTCGAAAATCCGACGTTCTGTCTCCCTTACCTGATATGAATCGAACAACTGATCACGTGCATGTACCCGAAGGACCGATTACAAGAAGCAAGGTTAAGAAGATTCAAGAGGCCTATACATTGCATCTTCAAAAGCTAGCTAGTGTACCGGTTGAAACAAAGACTTTTGAGCCCAAAAATCTTTATAGCATTAGCATATCAAATCAAGAAGATAATGGAGTGGCTGATATTGGAAAGTAATTAGAAGACTTGCCTTTGGTAGTTGAATTACCAATTAAG
>NW_019646437.1:94551-105176 GCF_002806865.2 Cucurbita pepo subsp. pepo
AATAAATGCTATTAAATACAAATTGAAGAATATAAGGCAATTCATACAAACTATTAATAAATGCTATTAAATATAAAATGAAGCAAATAAGGCATTAATAATTTCCTTAATTGGTAATTCAACTACCAAAGGCAAGTCTTCTAATTACTTTCCAATATCAGCCACTCCATTATCTTCTTGATTTGATATGCTAATGCTATAAAGATTTTTGGGCTCAAAAGTCTTTGTTTCAACCGGTACACTAGCTAGCTTTTGAAGATGCAATGTATAGGCCTCTTGAATCTTCTTAACCTTGCTTCTTGTAATCGGTCCTTCGGGTACATGCACGTGATCAGTTGTTCGATTCATATCATTACCCGACATTGTACGACGTGTAAGCAACGTCGAAATCTACCACTGGTGTGTGTAGAGGTCTCTAGGATTATTTTCGTTGCGTAAAAGAGGTTTCGACGTCGATTTCGTAGCGTTTGGCTTCGCCGGAGCTTCGTCGGTTTTCTCACTGTCTTTCTCGTTTTTTCTCACTATTTTTCTTTCTTGCTGGTGTCTTTGGAGGTGGCTGAAGGTCGGGTTTGGTTTTCGTGGTGGCTCCGACATTGTGCGCTCTTTGTGGGTCGTGTGCGAACGAAAACTCCGATGTTCACCGAAGTTTTCGGTCCTGCCAACGACCGTTTTTATTTTTTTTGTTTTTATTTTTATTTTTTATATTATATATATTTGATTGGTTAACATATGTTCTAACATATCAAATCATATAATGCACATACCATATCATATATCATCATATTCACATATCATATCACGGGCAACATCTTCAAACATATTCTATCTTAACATATCATATCGTAAACATATCATTTCATCACATGCAACATAACATTCACATATTATAACGTACACATATAATTTCATAACCGTTCGAATATACGAGCATATGACACGTGCGAAGTCACGGGTACATGTCATCATACAACATACAATCGTTATGTCGCATTATGCGATTGATAACAACTCATTCTCCAAAAGTTGTAATCTCGTATTGTTCTTCTTTGAGAAAAATATCACGAGCGTGTCTCATGCTTCTTTCGACTTCTTGTCATCCCAAATGTGTTCCAACGTCTCCTTCAATTGTGGTCTTCAAGGCAAACGTTGTTTTGTCTGCTTTGATTCTCTATTTGTGTAAGATGTCAATCATCCTACTCTAGTGGTGTAGTTTCACTTCCATTGACACCCAAAGGTCATGTCCTTTTAGATAGGACATCATGCTTGTTGCCCAATGATATGATTGTTGTTGTTGAGTTTCTTTTGATACCTTGGATATTACAAATCGTGTTTGCAGTACCTCAATAATATCAAACAAGCTTTATCGACATAGAACTTACAAAGTCACAAACTACTCATCACAAATAAACTCACTCACTAATAATCTCAAGAAGTTGTTTATGATATGGAAGATTAGGTAGAGTCGCAACCACATAGCATACTAAGGATTTCAAGAGATCATATAACCTATCACACCCTTGCTCGGATATCAAATTATTGAGTGCAACTTTCTTTTCTTTTTTTTTTTTTGTTTGTTGGTTGGTTGGAAACACTTACATTTTTTATTAAAAACAATCAAGAAGAAACTATGAAACACTCTTTAGGATATAAATTTGATAGGTTAAAAAAGCTTTATAGTAGAGGCTAGACAATGTGGACCATACATTTGTTTCTTCTAGAATATTTCTATAATATCTAGATATCTAGAAACTTCTAGATAATGGACTCATGCTCTAAATGGGCTAATTAGATTTCTTGATAATTAGGCTCTCACCGGCGAGTTTGACCCAGTTGGGTTAGTGATGATGTTTTAACATTAGGAATATCTTGTGACCATTTATGTATCTAAGGGATATTTTGGCTTAATCACAAGGGACATAAGGGCTAGTTACAAGTTCAAAGACTTGAAATAGTAGATGATGGCAGATGTCAAATCTTGTCTCATGACTTGTGATCAGTAGTTTCAACAAGTTTCAATATAACGGATTTGTCAGCTCACTCCCAATTGTGAACTCATCTTATAGGGGCAAGGGTCTATACGATGACATTAGCTATGAAGTCATCCCTTACAAGTTCTATGATGGATTAGTGATTGAACCAATAGTGTTCCTACCACAATGATGAGATATACAACCTTTCATAGTTAGTATTAGATTATCATGATTTAAAGAAGTCATTCTCACTCAAACAAATCAAAGGACAAACTCTCACAAGTAGAAGTTCAGAACTTACTCAATATTAAGATCGAGTTTAAGATCGAGTTGTATATGATTATCCTGTGAAATATTAAGCTTCTCAATTAACGAATTTATAAAAATAAATTAAATATTTCGTGGTCCAATCATATACTAACATGAAGACACCCGACTTCGCTTTTCTTCATGCCAAAGTTTTCAACCACCTTATTGAGTTTTCTAAACAAAGCTTATGGACTCTATAATCCATACAAGGATTTGCGAAGGCGACATCCCTTTCCATTTTCTCATTGAGCAGCAAACTCACAAAAGTCAATTCAGTAACCGGAGAAAAAGTATCAGAATACTCAATTCCATAAATTTACGTGTAACCATTAGCAACAAGACGACCTTTCAATCAAGCTACGTATACATCACAATTGACTTTAACTTAACCCATTTACAATCAATGAAAGAACAGACAACAACCTGGATACAAACTGACCTTCACGAATCACATTTTCGGAATAGATAAAGACTTTAGTGATGCAATGAAAGAACAGGTAGGAGATGATAAATTGTTATATGAAACAAAAGAAGAAATAATATATCATCACTAACAAGTAACAAAACATTACAATAATATATGTGTTCTTTAAATCTTCACAATAACTCGTAAGAGATTTCTCATCATAATTAAGTTGATAGAGGATCTTACACACACAAACACCTACGGACTACCCTAAAGAATCTCACTCTAAATAGATTTCTTGATCTACAAAACCATTCTAAGATACACAATTTTTGCCAGTAATGTTACCATGTTCGTTCTTTAGACAGGTTGATTTAAAATTATTTTAGGCTGTTCATAATAATCCCTAAATATTCAACCTAATCTCCGATATCTATGGGAAAAATTAGAGAACTTTTAGAACATTAATTGAAAAAAATAGTACATAGGAACTAAATCATATATATTTTCCCTGATGTAATGCGTGTGCCAGAATTTGATTGTGGGGAGCAGTTTATTTCTTGAGCAGGTACATTCCATCTCTGAGTTCTAATTTCTCTTCAGAAACAAGGCCAGATAGAAAGCTTTGTAGCTGTTGGATTGACTTGTCATAAGAAGGATCCGCTACACAAAACATCTGCACAAATGTTCTAATTTTGTTAGCCTTCTATATTCTTCACATCCAATTATCCACATAATGTTACAACTATTCTTACCTTAAGAGTATTGTGAATTCGATCTAAAGCCATACTTCCAAAATTTGTGAGCATCCCCAAGATGAATTTCTATTAACAAAGTGACCAAACAAAAAGAAGAGAAGAATAGCATTTGTTAACAGACTCCAATTGAGAGAGGAAGCTGCTTCTAAATCAAGATACTCAATTTGTATGGAACTAGAAAGGAACTACCCAAAGAAAATAGGCCAATATATGTTACAATCAGGCATTCAGATTACTTACCTCGTAGATAGTCATTTCTTTACGTATTTGGTCCTCAACAGAAGCAACAGAACCCTCTCCCTCATCCTCGCCAACCATGAGGTCCTCATTATTGCCGTTATTTGAAACATTTTTACTTGTGTCAATCATATTTTCTACGAGGACATATACATGGTCGGTGGAATCTGCAGCACGGGACTCCGTGAGAATTCCCTTCAATAAAAACAGCATATGACATAGTTAGTTAGTTTTGCAAACTGGGAAAGCTATCCATGTGAGTCTCTTTCAGTGCAATACAGAACTCATCAATCCGGTACTATAGCAAGTAACATGGTATGTAGCATTTAGGGAAAAGAAAAGTGATGAAAAGAAGGGTGGAATTGGCTGTAGCCCTTGGTGAAATATTGGCAACTCTCCATCAGATAAAGGTAAGAAACATAGGGTCCCTGAATTCAAATTGTTAGGTCTCATATTTATGTGGCTCCTTTTCTAGGCTAACGTTTTTGTAGGCCTCTTTGTTTAAATTCAATTGATTAAAGCTTGGTTGTTCCATTAACTTAAAGGAATAAAACTATGGAGGCTTTGTTTGAAAAGTAACAGAGTGTTCAAAGATATGGAAAGGGTAGGATAGAAAAGTGTGAGTTAGATTTTTTTTTTTTTATTTGGTTCCCATCAGATTTCTGTAAACAGTGACTTCAGCCCCTTGAAATCAAATACTAACTGGGCAGGATTTTTGTATTAGTTTAGGGAGCGGCTAAATTTTAAGTAAATTTTTCTTTCTTGGTGCTTTCCTTTATTTAACTTTTCACTGCAAAGAATCTCAAGAACACCTTATTAACCCAGAAGTTTATCCGCCGAGAAAGTACATCTACTGGCAAACCAATTGCAGCTGCAAGACTGTTAGCACTCCAACTGTAAAAAAAAAAAAAATTTATATTAAGCCACATATAGTTGTGTCATACACTAAGCATAACTAGTTGGGCCAAGTGTAAAAGATTTCTACCTTTTTTGATGTTGGAATTGCATAATAATCACTGCATGAACGGGAGCTACAGTGAACTGCACTTCTCTATCATCAAATTGCAACTCCAACTACAACAGATGAACCATAAGAGTATTCAAGGTAAAAAGAAAAATATTGTCATGAGTTTCAATTCCGAGCACAACAGTTTGCACATTCATACTAATAGTAGATGATGAGGTCCGTTAACTGACCTTTACTGTACCAAGATTTCTCTTCCACTGTAGCTTACGAGGTGTCTTAATTTCATGAAACCTCTGAGCATAATCTGTAAGCAGATGATCCACTGAAGCAGGTAGGTTGATGTTTTCATCCTAAAATTCACCGTGGTTAGAAGGTTCCCCAAAGAAATTGAAACATCTGAAATCTACTTCTAAGAACAAGTGCTGACAAATAAAGAGTTCTTTTTCTCCCCCAGAATAGTTCACTTCTGCGTAGAGACCTTCAATGCCCAAGGAAAATCAAGAAACAAGCATGCCGAAGTATAAGGAAGGTCTGTATACACATATATATGAAATGTTTCATTCCAATGGATCTTTCAATGCTAAGACAACTAATGCATCATCATTCAATATAGGGCAGCGAAGTGTGAATGTTCTGCATAAATACCACCACATTTTTACACGAAAATATTTTCTCACCTGAATTGGAGGCCAGAAATTTGAAGACAAGATAGTTGCATCAAAGTCATTCATTGAAATCGTGCTCTCCTTGAGATCAACTAGATGAACATACATGAAAAAAGAAATTAGTCAGTACTTTCAGAGTATAACATGATACTTCCGGTAGAGTAGCAAGAGTGCTAAACAATATGATGAGCTTATGTATGCGTAAGAAACAGGTGTCAAGAGACATTGAGCTGTCAGGTTGGGAAAATTGGTGTGTACGAGAAGCACTATTTTCAGAACGACATTTCTATATTTAGTTCAGTGGGCAAAGGGGCAAGAAGGAGGGAGAAAGAGATGGAAATAGCACCAGTTTACCTTCTGGATTATTTAGAACGATCTTTCTTTGGTTTCCTCACTACACAACTATAGTACATGTTTCTTCTACTTAATTAGATAGTTCACATCTCATAGTCTTAGGCAATGATTTATCAGGCCATATGAAGTGGATACTTTCATAACTATGATTTCAAATATCAATCTACCTTATTAATTCATGGAAGATGGAAATTAGACATAATCCTTATTGCAAAAAAAGTTTAGGGGGAGCAAGACAACCGAACTTTCAGATTTTTCCATTCTAAAATCTATTGAATCGGTTGATTTCGATTTATTGGTACATAAGCTGAATTTAAAAATCAAGCTAACTGAAGTATCCTATACGTACTCAGCAGCCCAGCCCTTCACGCCATTGTTCAGCCTAACCCACACCAGTGGAACATCCACTCAATGAGCTGTACAGTTTTCTACCCACCCAGCCCCAGTCCATGCTTACACTTGATTTCCTAGCCTAATTTTCTTTCGTCTAAATCTCTCTCTCAAATTTCAGTGTCTCATGTCTCTATCACAGTTCCTTACCACTCAATCTGATCTCTCACACCTTAATCGCACCTCATATTTTCGTCTCTATTCTCTCCCTCTCCCGAAGTTCTTATACCCACCTTCTGCAGCAATAGCTCTCTCCCAAGTCCCTCTCTTGCTTAAACCGACTCAAGTAGTCAACCTAACTAAAACACTCTATTTGTAACAATTTTTGTGAAACCACTCTCTTGATCGGAAAGCTTAAATTGTATGAGGGCATGTTGTTCTGGCTATCTTTTAGTAGATTTTAGAGAGAAATATGAAGATTTTTGTTGATTCATTTGAAGAATACGGGAGTTCTTATTAAACTTGTAGAACTTTCCGAAGTTCTTCCCCAATCCTTTTTTATAATTATGATTCCCTCCTGCTAAACCAATTCTCTCGACTCTCTCCTCACCCGTGTGAGCTAGAGAGCTCCTTTTCTCACCTGACACGTTGCAAATGTCAAATATCAACCGCAGCCTCCCACTCCCTGTTGCAAGTAATTATTAAGAACTAAATTTCCTACTAGAGGCTGCATTACCTAAAATACCAATTTTCCCAACCCAACAGCTTGAAGTCTCTCTCTTCCTGTTACTTACGACATAGCTAAGGTAAGATAAGCAGATGGGAGTCATTTCAAAAAGACCACGGGCATTTTTCGACATACCTGTTTGTGATGGCACTTTTATTGTTGCTTTAATATTAGAGTTAGTCCTCTTGGAATCAATTAGATCATTGAGCATAATTTCACACTTCTGCATGCTACTTTCTCCAAAATGAATCTGAAAAATGACAAGGGTATAATAAGACAAACAATTTAAACACAAGAAAAAACAGAAAAATTCCCTATTTCTTATTCTTGTGATATGCTAATTGTGGTTTAGAAGGGTGAAAAAATCACACCTTGAGTAGCTCTAGTGTTCGTATCTCCGAGTCAATGTCATAATCAGACTTATTTAGAAGTTTTTCTGCCAGCATGACACGATATTCATTAACTAGTTGGTCTTTTGAACCAATTATGCTAACTAGCATCCCAAGAATGTCAACCTTCCTTCTAGTCCTCCCACCCTTCAATGGATCAGCTTCTACAGGGTCAGGCTCCCATCTGAAAAAGCAGAACCCATTACTCCATTTAAAACAATAACGATGAAGAATAATTACTATCAGCTTAGAGTACGCCTTACAAATGGTTCATCCTGCAACACCCTACATATACACGTACCTTGAAGCGTTCATCCAGGCTTGCTTGTCATCAGTGTGAAAATCATCATCTAGACCTACATTTTCTTGACCATCTTCATCTCTATTTAATTCTTCAAGAAGGCTAGCACCAGTATTTCCAGATACATTGGAATTTCCACCAGTCCCGTCAGTAAGCATTGTCACAATACATTTGATGGTATCTTTCCTTCCCCTCAAGTATTCCCTTATTGGTTCACCCACTGCTTCAAGAAAAACACCAGCAGAGTCTATTGTGCGGAGTGCTTTGATAGTGGAAACATATTGATGCAATATATCATTCGTTGAAGCTCCAGCAGTGAGTAGGCGATATCGTAGTGCCGAGATGAAAGATTCAACAAGCTTAGAATGTTGCCCAGTGTATTCAAGACACTGTTTTAAATCTTCAATTGCCGGGGAGCTGAAATTTATGTTACAGATTGATTTTAAAAAATAATAATAATAATCATAATCTCTTTGCATTAAGTACAAAGGTTTGTTTGACGTAATCCAAGAATTTCTATAAAAAAATTTAAAATATTGCAGCTGCTTTTAGAATGTATTAATGTTAAAAGAACATACGATAGACTGTGGGACTACTACCATTTTTGGTTTTGATCACTTGCAACATAGAAAAAATTGTTAAGCCTAAGAGTATTTTGACTTGAACTAATGTGATGTTTACCAGAATGATTACAGAAATTGAATCAGAGTGAATAAATTTCGATAGAAATCACAAATCAGCTGGTCAAATGTAACTGTCATAGTTACAAGACTACTATCTGAAATTCTACAGATTGTGGGTTGGACTAAGGAGTCAAATAAGAAATTTCTTCAACCATTCGAACTAGGAGCATGTGGTATGACTATTGTCTTGGTCACGTCAAGTTCTTGCTTAAGCCAAGGAAACCTGAACCACACGGCCTCAATGACATGAAAGCATATTTCTTGACCAGGTTGGTTAAACTTGGCAACATCCAAGCAGAGGCATGTCTCAGCTTGTTCTATAACCCAAGTAACGTGTCTCCTTAATCATATATAGTTGAACAATCCAAATTGGTTATGCCAAGTGGATGGGAAGCTTTGAGGTCATACATGCAGTCCTTGAATTTAATTTTTTGAGATTTTAGTTAAGCTAAACTTATATTTCGGTTCATTCCATGCAGCATATACATTTTTAGTTTCATCCCTAATGTTCTTTAAGTATCAATATTGTCTGTGTCGTTGAAATTGAATAAAAAAAATCATAACATTGCTTTTCAACTCATTCTCCTTCACCTCTCCCTCCTTCAACTCCTCCCCCTTTTATCCTACCTCTCCCTCCTCCAATTCCTCCTTCAACGAAACTCACTGTCGCCCCCATCTCCTGCTGTCGGGACCTAAATGGTGATGTGGAACATCAACGAATCCAAATTTGGAATGGGCAAGGAACATTGGGGGAGGAATGGTCGTTCCTCACCGTTTCAGATCTGGATGAAGCTAATATGAGGGCTTTTAAGGGTATATTAGTAATTATAGTTAGAGACTTTCTTGTACTATTTGGTTATAATTAGAGGGGGAAAGGGAGGAGGTAGGCATTATTTTGGTGAGTGATTTAGAGCTTGAACGAGGTCTCCAGGGGGGGTTTCAAGTACCTCGGACACTTGGTTTATCTTGTAGTTCCAATATCTTTTCATATTTTTAACACATTTGAGATCTATCAATTAATGATAGGAATGCTATTAAGGGTATGTCAGTAATTGGTTAGGGAATTCGTTATACTATTTGGTTATAAATAGAGAAATTGGAGAGGAAGGGGGTAAGCATTGTTTGGTGAGTGATTTAGGGCTTGAGAGAGATCTCAAGATACGGAAGGTCCAAGTACCTCAAACACTTGGTTTATCTTGTATTTTAGTTACCTTTTATCTTTCAATACATATGGGTTCTATCAGAGGCTTCCGGCAATGACAATGGTGGACAGCGGTAACTTTCATGGTTAGAGATGGGGACAACATGGTCGTTGGAGGGATCGAAGGGGGAAGAGGTGGGAGAAGAGGGTTCTTTTTCTTTTTTTGGTTATAAAAATACCACATCGTCATCCTTCACTATAGAAAATCAAGTCCTCTGGTTACAGCCACGTTAGCATCTCCATTAGTTATTTAACAAAGACCTTAATTCAAAGACCAAAATAAATAATTTCATAGACCAGGGGGATATGATTGCATGATTTTGAAACCTAGGGACGAAATCAACCTATTACCTAGACCATAGAGACCAAAAGTATAGTATACTCTATTTTATACGTTACAATGAGTTGGCATGAAAATGCTCATATTAGGATCTCAAGATGGTTGATAACAAAATGATAACTTTTTACTGAGATCACCATCTCATTTGACACGAGAAACTTTGACAACAAGTCAATCACAAAATATCCACTCACAGGAAACTAAGCAAGAGAACTACCTCAAAATATAGAAGGCATTACCTGTCGGGATAATCCACTATTATCTCAAAAAGTTTTGCAATCCTCAAGTCTTGCAAAGTCTCATATGCAAAATACTCCAGTCGAGACTGCCACCTAATAAGTCCTTCAGGGGTATCAACTCCAGAGTTGAATGAGGATGCATGGGGAGCCAACGATGATTTCAGACTAAGCAAAGGACTGCTGTTATCAGCAGAATTTCCAAGATAAGCAAGAAGGGAATGCAAAAAATGGAGTGGCACAGCCTGAGTAGTATAAAAACCCAAAATAAAAAAAAATAAAAAATAAAAATATTCATCAGGGATACAACTTTAAACGCTTATCGACTGAAGAAAGCAATGGAAGGACGAGAGTCGAGCAAGAAAATTGAGAAACAGTTTACAAATGTAAAGAGCTAGTGGTATTGTTCTAATTTTTACATATAAAAATGAAAAATATCTCACTAATTCGACAAGTGCAATCCAATACAAATACTAAATGAAATGTAAAAAAAAATGGGGGAAATGGGACTATACAAGGAATACCCAACACTACAACAATAAAAAAATAAAAAAAATAAAACTTCCAATAAAGACTAATCAGAAATTGGCCTTGTTAGGCTGTATATGATGATCAACTCCATCTTAGAATCTTAATCTTCAAATTTAGTTCTTGGAACGGCTTTGATCAATTTGTCAATAACTTTTCCTTTTTTCATAAGAAAACCAACTTATCTTCTTTCTTCTTCTTCTTTTTTTTTTTTTTTTTTTTTT
>NW_019646437.1:105396-114405 GCF_002806865.2 Cucurbita pepo subsp. pepo
TGTATAATCCATGATGTTTACAAAAGACCTTCCCAATTTGCAAGGAGGGAGGTATAACTATAGGAAGTAAAAATATTAGACATAGTACACCAAGATATAGCTTGGTAAACAATATTGTCGAAAAGTTTTGTGTAGGTCTGTGTTGTTTCTGCAAATATTCTCTGATTTCTTTCTTTCCACAAATTCCAAAAGAAAGCCATGATGAGGTTTTTCCATAATAGGGCTTTTGCGTTCTTGAAAGGTTGGTACGTTAAGGCCATATCCAAAAAATCCTTTACCTCCCTAGAAAATGTGAGATGTCATCCGAGTATATTAAGAACCGTTGTCCAGAAATTTTGAGTGTATGTGCATTGCATAAACAAGTGACCTTGTGATTCGTTTGCTTTCTTGCATAGTGGACACCAATTTGGAGAGAGAGTGATGTAAGGCATTCTTTTTTGAAGATTTTCACTTGTGCTGATGGCTTTATGCGCTATTTCCCAAAAGAAGAACTTCACCTTTTTAGGTTGATGTCCTTTCCATATTGTCTTTGCTAGCGTGGGATAAGAAACCTAACTTATCAATAACTTGGAATTTAGTTGGAGTGTGAATAAGACAGTACCACTAAGGGGTAAAAAACCAAACCAAACTAATTGATCTTATTGGTTTAATCCAAACCAAACTGACTGGGTCTGACCTAGTTAGCAGTTCAACATAATGCATGAACATGAAAAAATATGGCTTTCACCATGAAGATGTGTCTGTTGCATTTTCAATGATGGGAGTGAGAGCAATTAACAATCAGAACTGTGTGTCAATTGCATACGAACCAGGTTTAAAGGCCACTGTGGACAGCTTTCTTTGATGTCTACCTTTCAGATTAACACTTCATTTTTGTAGAATTCATGCTAACATGTATACCTTCTTCAAACATTTCGTCTCACAACCAGAGCTTTGAAACACACCTTCGAATAACATGAAAGAGTTATAGAATGACTTTACCAATAAGCAAACAGAGAAAGATCCTACATCCTCCAGCTTCCACCTTATTTTTTTCATGGAAAGATTACCTCCAGCATGGCTAATAAATAGTTTAGCTCCGGAAGTTCATTCTCCCATAAGTTTCTTAAACAGACTCGATTACTTGATAGCCCAAAACAAAAACAACTAAATAGATAAACCATTGAGCAACCATTACGAGTTAAGTACACGTTACCACAAAATGCAGAAATGCCTTACCCTTATCCACTCTTTAATAGGCTCCAAAACAGAGCTCCTGTAATCATCGCCAGCAAGATAATCCACTTTTGCCTGCCATGGAGATAAGAAAGCTACAATGAAACCCAGAATAATTTCAAGTATGGAGAAGACTCGGTATAAAATAAGTGCCATATACAAAAATATTAGAGAAATAGTATGGATCATAGAGAGATGAAAAGGATTCTATGAGTGAGAACACGGCAGAAGCCCATTCACCTTTAGGAGTGAGAATATGGCAGAAGCATAGGCATCTTCGGCCATAGATGTAAACCCAAGACTCCTAAGATCAAGAACAACTTTGCCGATATTCTTCACTAATTGATGGATATTAGAGAACTTCTCCAACTGATAGCTCTCATGAAAATCCCTTTGACCACTCTTGCTGGAGATTCTACCTTTTCCATCTAGATCCATATCATCTTTACATTGGGACTCATAATCTCCGTTTAATTCTCCGGCCATGACAACACTCAACTCTTCCAGCTTTCCCTTAAAATACCAGTGGAGTAAATCTAAAAACATTAAACTGTAAATTAAGGAAACATATAATTTTAATATTTTTTAACAAGAAACGGAACTTTTCATTGATAGGAGCATATTACTTAAGGATACAAACTCCACAAATGAGTGATTAAAGAAGGCAAGAAAATGAAAAGAAAAAAAAAAAAAAAAAAAAAAAAAACTACAAAGGTTTATTAAAAGCATGCCAATTAAGGTTTATGTCTTGCAATGAAAAACTAGTAAAGTGCTTAAAAAGAGAAAACCAGGAAGAAGCCTGCAGACGAGTTTATTAAAAACGATCAAACATAAACAATGGTTTGTTTTCAAAGATCCAATGATTCCACTTCAACCAAATCTCAGATAAGGAAGGTTTAACCACATTAATCCACAAAACATCACATTTGGAAGGTAGAACAGACCCAACCTTGAAACAATTTGGGAAAGACCACTTAAGATTAAACATCAAAAGAACCTTGCACCATTAAGCTCGAGAATAAGGACAATCGAAGAAAATATGTTCGATGGAGTGCCCAGCCACAAAACACAATGAGCAAATAGAGGGGAAAATGCAATTTGATGGCAACTTTCATTGAAGAACCTCGGAAATATTAAGACTTCCATTAAGCATAATCCACACCAAAATGCTAACTCCCTTGGGACATTTTTATTTCCATAAAGCCACATAAACCTCCTTATCCAAAGGTGAAGTAGAATTCAGGTACCAAGTTAAGGATTTTACTGAAAAACATACTTGACGTAGACCATTTCCGAAAATCATCAACCAAACCAATAGACTTCAAAGAAGACAGCCCAAGATAGATTGAAAATTAATGATTTCCTCATATTTTAAAATTCGTCTAAAAATAAGATTCCATGATGTAGAAGAACCCCAATGAGCTGGAACTGATTCATTAGGATGTGTAAATAAAGCGAACAAATGGGGAAGTATTCTTTAAATGGCAATCATTTAGCATTGAATCATGCCCAAAAGAAATCCTTATACCATTTCCCAAATTGAAGACCGCAAGGATTCCACATTGTTCCAAGTCTTTGAAATACTCATCCAAGGACTACGAAGACTCTTGATACTATTTCCAGCCACATGCTAATAAAAAACCAAGGCTCCATGCATTTTAACAATTACCTTTCTCCAACAGGAATTTGGTTAATAAATAAATCTCCAACCCCATTATGAAATACAGGCCATATTTCAAATATGTAAAGCATCAAGACCAAGACCTCCATCAGATTAGGCTGCCGAAACTAATTTCCATCTTACCAAGTGATCGACTTTCCTCACTCACTGTCTTTCCGAAAGAAAGATCTCATTAATCTTTCTAAAATCATACTGACGTTTGAGTTCAAGGGAAATAAGGACATAATGCAATGGAATGCAAGATAAGATCAAATTGCAAAAAGTCATTTGCCCTCCACAAGATAAAGTGAAACGTTTCCAGCTATCAAGCTTTTACTCAAATCTTTTCAAGCACTGGCTTCCAAAAAGAACTCCGATTAGGATGACCCCAAAGAGGAAATCCAAGGTAGAGAAAAGGCAGATACTCTACATTACAGCTCAATCGTGAAGACACTTCCTGAAATTTTTAATCCCCCATATTAATTCTGCAAACAGCTGATTTTTCCCACTAACTTTCTGTTCGGAACACCATTCGAACATCTGTGTGCTGGTGTTGGTTTTCTGATGCTTTTTAAATGGGTTTGAATTTCATGCAATGTTGAAGGGTTCTTCAAGGAATCATGTGTAGTAATGGCTTGAAGGTTGGGAGTTTGATGGAATCTATCTATTAGGTCTTGAGAATCTTTTCTGTTGATTTTGCACCAAGTTGCCTTGTGGGTGGTTCTGAAAGTTATTGACAAGTTGCCTTGTGATTGATTTTCTTTGGAAGATTTGAAGTAGCTATCAGATTCCAGAATTTGGTTGAGCATGATGCATTGATTCAACATTAGTTTGCAACTTCTCCAAGTCTTTCAGATATAGATATACTTTTCTAACGGGAGAAAATTTCTCATTGAACAAATGAAAAAAGACTAATGCTCAACGATACCAACTCTGCAAAGGAGTGAAAAATAGAACTGACCGAAGACAAAAAGAACCACTACAGAGAACCAAAAAGAAAACAAAATACAGAAAAGAGACTTCCCCAACACGAAAACACCGAGTGAACACAAATAGAAACTAGTAAAGAGAAGGATGGAAAAATCAATCCCAAGACTGAAGGCTGCAGTCTGTCCGAGAACCAAAAGCTTTGGACGAGCTAAGCTTCAACCAAATGGGAAAACCACCAGGGATAAAAACAGAACTAAGCCCCAAATCAACAAGCGAGAATCAATGAACCCAAACTGCAAACTCAAAAGAAATCAAACATCAACAACAAATGCCTTGAAATTTTAAAGGAGGAACTGCACACATCTTGAGAACAACGATCTTCAATAAGAGAAGCAAATTTGCAAGGTGATGAAAGAAGAGGATGTCACATCATAATTATTTCTTAAACCAGAAACAAAAAAATTTCGTTGAGTTAATAAAAAGAGTATAATGCTCAAAGGATACAAGCTCCACATAGAATTGAGAAGAAACAACAAAATTCAATCCATTTAACAGTATCTTCAAGAATATGCATACGCCCATTTTCAATCCAAAGCGAAACTTTGTTAACCGTAAACAGATTTATTGAACAAGCTACATTAAAAGATTTTTCTAACTCCAGCGAGATTATGCTCCATTGATCACGAACCTTCCCTTGTAATGACCATCGCTAAGTTTCAAACAATTTCTACAACTTCTTTTTTCCTTTTTAACCCAATAACACTAAGGTGAAAGATTTGGAAGCCTAGAACAAGGCAAAAAATCCATTACAACTTCGGAATAATGCTTTCCATTAACCAACTCAAAAGATGAAACTTCCTCCTCATCATAACACCCAACCAAACAATTTATCAAAGCATCATGAATCATTTTTCAAAAAACCAACCAGCTCCTTTTGTTTATACCAACTTAAACCATAACTACCGGTCTAGTGTCAAAAGGTTTTAAACAATACATTCAAGAATCCATTCATAGCAATTCGACTTCTTACATAATCGGAAGATCAAAGTCAGCTCTTCTTTTATGTTCTTGGGCCTATTCCTAAAGGGCAAGATTGTTGATTACTTTTGGGATTAGATGGTGCTTGCCTAAAAGAAAAGATGAGGCTCTTTTTAAACTTATTATGGGGTCTTTCTTCAAGGATAAAAGTCGTATTTCGAGGTTTGATGCTATTTCGGCAACGTTGTAGAAACTTTGGCTTGAGAGGAACCAGGGAATCTTCAAAGAGAACACAATTAGCATTGATGGGTTGTGGGAGTCCATTAAACTCTTTGCCTCCATCTGGTGTTCTCTCTCCAACTTATTGTAATTATGACCCTGTGCATATCTCGGCCAATTAGGTCTTTTTTGTAACCTTTTAGCCAGAGGGGGATATTTGGTCTTCCCATTTTTGTATGATTTTTTATGTCAAGTCGAAAGAAAACTGCAAAGAAAAATATATTAACAATATATTCAACCTGAATTGCTTTTTACAAGCAAAGGAATTAGACATCTTGTTGAATCTATCAACTACAAGTAAAACGAATTCATGCCCCCACTGAGTTTTTGGCAATCCATGGTAAGTCTCCCAAATGGATAAAATCGTATTATTTTTTGTCTTGAATGTTTATTTCAGACGTGTAGTAAAAGTAGTAATGAACTATACTGCCAATTCCTGGGGTATTGGTATTAAATGCAAAGGTGAGTTTTCCATTTTTTAGAACATGGAAAATTGACAATTGTCAATAATCTTCTGATCGTTTCACGAGTTTATACACTCAATGCTTTCATGCGTTGTTGTGAAGGCATAAAGATCCAAAGAAATATGACTCAAAGTAAGGAATTTGAACCTCACCCGGAAACAAGTTGCAAGGCGTAAGCATCAAAAGTCTTCAAAACATTTAAAAATTAGAAACATTCTATCAAGTACGAAAGATAAAGAATGGTCCATGTAATGAATTAGAGCAATTAGTGAAATATAGGTACCAGGAAAATGCCGAGGAAGTGTAGCCATAAGAACTGAGGAAACAAGTAGTTGATACTTTGCAAAGACACGAACTACTTCAGTTTCAGCGTCATATTGACGTCCTTTCTCCATTACATCGTATTTGTAGGACTGTAAAACATGAACCAGTATTGACAAGAACTCCTCCTGGCATTTCTTTTTCATGGAGACCTCTTCTAAAGCTTTACATAGCACTTCTCGAACTTCCTCTTCCGAATGCTGTATTTTAAATGGTTAACATATGCTAATTCACGAAAATGGCTAGTTTCTCAACCTAGCACCAAGCCATGTTTAGACAAATTCACAAACTAAAAAGTAAGCAAATTCAAACAAGTCATTAATGGATGGGAGAGCTTTGTGCCAACATACAGGTGGGGGGTTGCAGGTGTTTAGAAGTGCAATATTCTGGTAAGCGTCAAAATGCCCCCAAAACTCCATAGCACCATTTGTCTCGAAATTTTCCTGAGACCCAAAACACCATATGCTGGGCTAAGACAAATGTCATAAACTGGTGCGCGAAATCGTTAGGTTAAAAAGAAAAAGAAACGCATTGCAAAGCAAGTAAAAGACCTCTAGGGCTCGAAGGAAGTGATTGAGGACAAGAGATTCGAGGCCGTGCTTGCAGAGGGATTGTACGTGAGCGACGAACTCCGATCGCAATGATAGATTTCCAGTGCCGTTGAGAAGCGCCTCGGTAGCAGCACAGAATTGGGCGTAGATATTGAGAATTTCTTGAATTTCATCGTCGCTGAGGGAATCGAGAGCCCCTAAATCACACAAGATAGAGCTGGATTCCTCCATGATGCTCTGGAGGTACTGGTTTTGCTACTTGGAAGTGAAATGGAATGAGCTCTGGCCGAAGACCCTTTACAGGGTTTTTGTTCTCAGTGGAGGGTTTGAAAGGTACCTTTGGGCTTTGCCGCCATAATATTAATTCATCCCTAATGTAATTAGTAAACATAAATATTATTATTTTTTAATCAATACATTATAATTAATGTATTATCTTAACTATGTTTCTGTAATTTTCAAATTCCTCTTCATATACTGCAAGTCATTGGATGAGATTTAAGAACAATTTTGGTGAACCAAGAGTTATCATCTTGGTTTTGCTTGTTCAACTAAAAATCGCTACGTAATAAAGAAATTCTAGTAAAGGAAGCAAATTCGCTCTCGTTAAGGTGTTACGAAGAAATCAATGTACTTAAAAAACAACTTGGTGAGCGTGATGATGAGATGAGAGACAACTTGAATTGTTCTACGGTTAGGAACTTTCGGAGACAAAGTTTGAAATTGTAAAATCCAATGTAAAAAAGTTGTTTAATAAATAATAGTGTCGGATGAAATTAGCTCAAATTCGGTTTGGTCGATGTTTATGAGAAATCGCCAAAGGATTCGCCATAAACTGAGAAGTCGTCTATGAATACCTCCATATTACATTTTCTGAATGTTGTTGGCGCATTGCTCAGTCCAAATGGTATCCTCCTAAACGCACAAAAGTTCCATAAAGACGGGTGAATATAGTTTTCTCTTGATCTTGAAGGCAGATTCTTATTTGATTGTATCTTACGTACCCATCCAGGAAACAGGAAACATTGGCTTGCGCTCCAAAACTCGATTGCCTTTTCCCACAAATATGGGATGATAACTGGGTTTGGGCTATGCTAGCGGATTGATAGCGTTTGAATTCTTCCATGAAAATTTTGGGTGGGTCCTTCATCATGGGTCGTATGTAAGTTCTTCATCACAGTATCGAATTGGTGCCATAACTACAACTTCATCCGCTACTTCAACCATGCAAATATTCACTTCTGAATGTCCAAAATGGTCATTCCTCAATCCAATCAACTTGTAACGCATGAAATAATGGTTGAACCAAATCTATCCAATTTTGTAGATGAAGAATGAATGCTGATTGAATCTTCTTGGCCTTGGATCTTGTAATAGGTCGAGTTGGAACATTTGTAACATCGTGATCATTACCCGGTGTCATAACTGCTAATCCTTGGTTTAGTGTTAAATTTTACAGAATATTGTTTACCGTCGCTAGTAGAGCATTGATAGATGTTAAAGTTTTCACTTCTATTTGGTCCTTTATGTTTCTTAATTAGGTTGTTTCTCACTCTGTCCTCTGACAATTATTCAATGCTATCCTTTCTAAGATTTCATAAGGTTCACTAATAAGTTTTTGATAGGATGGCATCTACTACTTATTTGGTGGTATCGTTCGGTCCATTATAGAATGTCTCAATTTGTTCTGAATACATTTGTTCTGAATTTGACGTTTTTTGTGGGCGAAAAGTATTTACGTAGAAACCTTTTCCACCAATGTATTTCACGAATTGACTATTTCAAGGGGTAGAGTGTTTAACCAAGATTTTGTTGCATCCTTAATGAATAGGAGAGTAGACTCCATCCAACCAAATCCTTATCGGCCCCTTGGAAACTAAAGAAATCACATACACCTAGAAAAGATTTTAGGTGTAAATGGTGATCCTATGAAGGTAACCCATGAAACTGTCTAATTATTTGCAACATTTGAAACATCACTGGTTTTAACTCGAACGTGGTAGCTTGTAATTCTGGCAATTTCATGCCTCTGCAAGTGGAATTCCAGCTTGTGCTCTCTAGTCCATATGTCCTTGTTGAGTATTGGTTGCTCTAACTCTTTGTTCACGTAGTCTTTATCACAGTTCTCTTTCAATCTTAGGATTAAACCGGAATTCTAGTCCAAGCATCGTTCGTATGTTCTCCAATTTTCGCTCTCTAGTGTCAGCAGTTGCATTTTGCTTTTATACCCAACTTTTGGTTCTTAAAAAGAATTTGAGACAAAACTTCAATTGAAATCCCTCCAAGAATAATTGATTGCTCGTAAAGGTATTTAGAAAATGGTATAAAAATGCACCCGAACAAGCACAAGAATAAGTAAATTATGGTTTCCATGGGTATATGATGAATTCTTTACTGAATGGATTAAGAACTACCAGTTAAATACCAATAAACTGTTGGATCTCTATGATACAGATCCTCCCAGATCCAACTTAGAGGAATGAATAGAGTTTTAACAATAAAATTATTTAAATGTGATTAATTTTTCTAATTATAATTAATACAATAAAATAGTTCAAGAAATAACAATGAACCATTAAAAAAAAAAAAAAAAAAAAAAAAAAAAAAAAAA
>NW_019646437.1:114565-115989 GCF_002806865.2 Cucurbita pepo subsp. pepo
ACGGCTTAGGATCAAACTGGTACAATTATCTGAATTTTGTAGGAACACACCACAACTCTCTAAAAAATAAGATAAAAAAGAAATAAACTTGGAAGCTTTGGAGAAAGAAAGAAGGGAGGCTTTAGAAAAATTTAGATGGAAGAAACTATGGGAGTTATGTGTTGTGTTCTGGAAAATATGGAGAAGAGATGAGTTTAAATAGTGATAAGAGATGAGTTTAAATAGTGATTAGATGACTCGATACCCAGCACCTTTAGCCCACTTGCAGCGGCCCAAACCCGAAGCCCGTAAGCTCAACCCAGCCTCGCAACTTGCAACTCGAGCGCCTGAAGTAGCCGACCCGACTCCCGCACCTTGACCTAGTTTTGACCTACACACGCGTCGCCTTCTCTATGTGTTGCGTGTCGTGCCAGTAAGTAGCAACCCCTTCAGCTCAGTCAGCTTGACTTTGGCTCGACACAGCTTCTTGACTTGGTTTAAGAAAATTTCACCGTTTCTGCCTTTTTCAATCGTCTCAAAGCTGATTTTGACTTTATCGAAGGTGACGCAGAATGCCAAATTCTCAATTCAATTTAAATTTGATTAGAAAATTAGGATTATTAAGAGTATTGAGCAAATGTCTTATAGGAAACATCTTGATGAAGCTTGGAATAAAATTCAACGAGCTCAATAAGTTATTTTAGGGAAAACACCGGCTAAGGCCAACCAAGTAAGTGGCCTTACTATCAGTTCGGTTAGAAGTTGTAAGCTGTAGATGACACGTGCCCCATGGCTTTGCACATGTCATATGCTTGACATATACGAAGGTTATGACATGATATGTGTTAATGTTTGATTAATCCACCACACCTAAATGGTGTGAAAGTTATTTTATTTATAATCAAATAAATTACAAGGATATGAAAATAGTAATAAATGGAAATAACAATAAATGGAAAGATACCTAGGGTAATAAGGCAAATATCTAATATTTGCCTTATAATAAAATATCAAATATAATANATCCTTGGTTTAGTGTTAAATTTTACAGAATATTGTTTACCTTCGCTATTAGAGCATTGATAGATGTTAAAGTTTTCACTTTCTATTTGGTCCTTTATGTTTCTTAATTGGGTTGCTTCTCACTTCTGCCCATTGACAATTATTCAATGCTATCCTTTCTAAGATTTCATAAAGTTCACTAATAAGTTTTTGATAGGATGGCATCTACTACTTGTTTGGTGGTATCGTTCAGTCCATTATAGAATGTCTCCATTTGTTCTGAATACATTTGTTCTGAATTTGACATTTTTTGTGGGCGAAAAGTATTTACGTAGAAACCTTTTCCACCAATGTATTTCACGAATTGATTATTTCAAGGGGTAGAGTGTTTAACCAAGATTTTGTTGCATCCTTAATGAATAGGAGAGTAGACTCCATCCAAC
>NW_019646437.1:118013-123132 GCF_002806865.2 Cucurbita pepo subsp. pepo
AATCGGCTCCGCCTGCGGCAGCCATGAAGACTGCCCCTGCGGCGTCAAAGCCAGCAGGGGTGGTGGAGAAGAAGATTAGAGGATTCAAAAGCCATAAATGAGAAAGGATCGAGGTTATTAAACAGAAAGGGCTCTGATGCCATGTTAATGTTTGATTAATCCACCACACCTAAATGGTGGGAAAGTTATCTTATTTATAATCAAATAAATTACAAGGATATGGAAATAGTAATAAATGGAAATAACAATAAATGGAAAGATACCTAGGGTAATAAGGCAAGTATTAGATATTTGCCTTATAATAAAATATCAAATATAATATATATGGTAAACTATAATTTATTACTAAATATCCTTAACAATATGCTTACGATATGATATGTGAATGGTATGATATATGTTATAATATGATACGCATGATGACATGTTCGTGATATGATATGTGAATGATATGATATATGTTATGATGTAATGTGAGTGACAATACGACGCACCTTGTGACATAATATATGATATAATATGTGGATAGTATGATATGATAAGTTGGAAAACACAATATGTTTAAGATATGACATATGTTTTACATAATGAATATTATGATATAATTGACGTGAAATATGATGTTTCGGCATAATGCACAACCCCGATATATGCATGAAAAGTTATGATAAAATGATATGATATAAAGGGAAGCGGAAGGGGTTGTTGCACGTGCTAATGAAAGGAAAAATGTTGGACCTCATGCCTCATTGTGTGTGCATGCATTAGGGAATACTCCTCTTTTTTATAATGGCACAGACGCGTACACTATGAGGCAGGAAAATGATCATTTTATTTATTATAATGCTACGATAGCCGCTATTTCTAACGAGTGTCCAGCAACAACAGCTCCAGAGAATACTAGCTAACCAAGAAAGGGGCCCTAGGCGTGTACGAACCAACTGGTGGGTCCATACTCGCATGTGTGGATCGTGTGTAGAATAGTAAATACACATCAAATTAGGATAGTTGCCTAAGGGAATATAGACTGATATGATAGGACTCACTCATGATTGTATGTACTTGCATCTAACCCAAATAGCATGGTCACTTACCAAATATTTCTTAAAATAATCAAACCATGTGCTACTCTTATTTTTCAAGTAAAGGCAAGGCTCTCCTGTATGACTGACGATGACATCGCAACTCAGGAGACTATGACACATGCATAAGGTAGTTTACAATTTAAATTTCGTAGACTATAGGTTAGTTTAGATTAATATGCCTTTAAATTTGTAGCATATAGGTTAGTATAAAGTATTTCTACTTTATTTTATTTCAATTTTTGTTATTTTATTTAAAGACCTTCTAGAAAGCATGTAAGTCGATGACTATGTTTTTATGATAAAGTTTTGAATGACGAATTTCCGGACATTACGCATGAATAATCTTTAAAAAAAAAAAAAATACAACTATCATTAACGAGATGAGAATAGCTTAACATGACAAACCCTTCCCCACGCTTTAGCTAGAAAACATCAAAGTATGCATCAAGTTCAATAAAACTAGGGGTGTACATTCAACCCGGCAACCCGACAACCCGGACCAACCCAACCCGAACTATAAGGGTTGGGTTGGGTTGGATTAGCATTTCGGGTAGGGTTGGGTTCATTTTTTTGAACCCGAACTGAATCGGTTCGGTTTCGGGTTCATGGGCAAAACACTCGGGTTGACCCGAGCCAAATAAAATATATAGAAGAATTATGAAGATTCTTTCATATTAATGGGTTTGCTAGAGTGGTACTGAGGTTAGTCCATGAACATTTACGCCCGAGTTTGACGTCAACTAAATGTATGTTTCCGGTTTTGTTATTTTTAATTTCTCTGTTTTGTTTGTATTATTTTATTATTTAATTTCTTTGTCTTTGTTTAATTTTATTTATATATATATTTTTTAAAATACCTTAATATTTCATACTCTTTTTAAAACACATTAGAATAAACTATAACTAAAAAAAAATGTCCGTATTTAGTTGTCTTTAGTTTTATGACAATATTGAACTATGTTAATTTGTTACAATTTTCGCTCGTTATTTTTTATTGATTTTTTTTTTGTCAATAATTATAGATTGATTTGTGTTTGTTTCAGAATTTTTAATATATTTTATTTAATTTTGTATCGGAATTAATTATAGATTGTGGANTAGAGGGTTAAACCCTAAACCCTAAACTTAAAAAAAAAAAAAAAATTGACAACCCAACCCGAAAATAGAGGGTTGGGTTGGGTTACCAATCCAACCAACCCGAACTTTTGGGTTGGGTAAAAAAAGAATCCTCCAACCCGATCCAACCCGGACCATGTACACCCCTAAATAAAACAATGTTCCCCTCTAAAATTTCCAAGATATATAGAAAAGTAAGCCAATGCTCAAGTAATATGACCCTTCCTTCAGTAACCTCTCGGGTCGGATCTAGATTGGATACCCAACGACTAACCCAATACCCAACCTCTCTATCCACGACCCAAAAACCAAGTCTCGGCCCAACCTAAATAACCTGCATCCCAAAAACCAATTCAGCAGCCCAACCTCACGGCCTGCGACCTGCGCACCTGCAACAGCGACTCGACGACCTGCGCCTTAACCAGCACACATGTGTCAGCACCTCATTGTGCCGGCAGTAACTCCTTCGACTTACACGGCTCAGTCGACTCAACTCAGCTCCGCGACTCAAAATTTAGCTTTTCGACTCAATAAAGGGTATTTGCACAATTTTCACCACCATTTTAAAACTAAAATTCACCTTATTTAAGGCCATTAAAGTTAGTTAAAGTCCAATTTCTCAATTTAAAGTTAATTTGAGTTATTAAAGAAACGAGATGGATGTTCTATTAAGAAACGACAACGAACGATACTTGAAGCAATTTCGAGGGAGGGAAAGCAAACATACTTGATGTAATGGAATAGAAAAAAAAAAATTTGTGGTCATCGGCAAGACCGAAAACTCCGACGAACCCAGTTTTCGTTCTCACATGACCCACGAGCTCGCCAAACTTCGGGGTTCACCACAACAACGGACCCCGATCCTTAGCCAAGCCTGCAAGGAAGAAAACAAAAAAAACGTAGAGTGAGAAAGAAACCAACGACGCTCCGGCAAAGCCAAACCATAACGAAATTAACTTTGAAACCTCCAATCTACACCATGAAAACAATTCTAGTGACCTTTACACACACCGAAGATGGATTTCGACGTTGCTTACACGTCGTACACCGTCGGGTAAGGGAGACAGAACGTCGGATTTCTGAACCCTCTCAGATCCGAGAGTGTGAGGCCCTTACGAACCAAACAAACACCATAAACGGGATTAGGGGGAGGAGGAGACACGGAAACAGAGGAAAAAGGACGTCGGAATGACATTACCGAGGAGAGAGAGAGATCGCCGAAATTTTTTTGTATAATCGGGCGAAGAAGATGAAGTCCGACTCAAGGGCTGGACCCTGCGACCCAAACCGAGTCCAACCCACTCCACTCCAAACCTCGGCCGACGACACCCCCGCGGCCTAGTCGCCTCAGCCCAAACTAGAAAGCAGAATTACGGCCTAACCCATCAGCCGCGACCCGAGACCCGCAAGCCCAATCCAATACCTAGCGCTTACAGCCCAGCCCACCTGGAAACGTTTCCTTTCAGTCCAAGCCCGACCCACCACTCGTGGTGTAACGACCCAGATCCACCGCTAGCAGATATTGTCCTATATAAAAAATAATAATAATAAATTAATAAATAAGTAAAAAATCTAAATAACACTTTCGAAAATTTGGAACATGTAATAAATCTTAATAACACTTTCGAAATTAAATAAGTAAGAGTTAGAAAATATAACACCCTAGTTTTATAGTGGTTCGGTTAAACTTGACCTATTCCACTCCCCAAGCGAATTTGAATAAATCTTTCTCGACTCTCTCCTCGGATCAGAGTCCAACCGCTACACCGCTCTTTCTATGAGTTCAAGAGCAAACTCAATCCTTTCTACGGCTCAAGATCAAACCGATACACCACTCTTTTTACGAGTTCAAGAGCAAACTCAATCATTTCCACGGCTTAGGATCAAACTGGTACAATTATCTGAATTTTGTAGGAACACACCACAACTCTCTAAAAAATAAGATAAAAAAGAAATAAACTTGGAAGCTTTGGAGAAAGAAAGAAGGGAGGCTTTAGAAAAATTTAGATGGAAGAAACTATGGGAGTTATGTGTTGTGTTCTGGAAAATATGGAGAAGAGATGAGTTTAAATAGTGATAAGAGATGAGTTTAAATAGTGATTAGATGACTCGATACCCAGCACCTTTAGCCCACTTGCAGCGGCCCAAACCCGAAGCCCGTAAGCTCAACCCAGCCTCGCAACTTGCAACTCGAGCGCCTGAAGTAGCCGACCCGACTCCCGCACCTTGACCTAGTTTTGACCTACACACGCGTCGCCTTCTCTATGTGTTGCGTGTCGTGCCAGTAAGTAGCAACCCCTTCAGCTCAGTCAGCTTGACTTTGGCTCGACACAGCTTCTTGACTTGGTTTAAGAAAATTTCACCGTTTCTGCCTTTTTCAATCGTCTCAAAGCTGATTTTGACCTTATCGAAGGTGACTAAGGTCAGAATGCCAAATTCTCAATTCAATTTAAATTTGATTAGAAAATTAGGATTATTAAGAGTGTTGAGCAAATGTCTTATAGGAAACATCTTGACGAAGCTTGGAATAAAATTCGACGAGCTCTATAAGTTATTTTAGGAAGAACGCCGGCTAAGGCCAACCAAGTAAGTTGCCTTACTATTAGTTCGGTTAGAACTTGTATGCTGTAGATGACACGTGCCCCATGGCTTTGCACATGTCATATGCTTGACATATACGAAGGTTATGACATGATATGTGTTAATGTTTGATTAATCCACCACACCTAAATGGTGTGAAAGTTATTTTATTTATAATCAAATAAATTACAAGGATATGAAAATAGTAATAAATGGAAATAACAATAAATGGAAAGATACCTAGGGTAATAAGGCAAATATCTAATATTTGCCTTATAATAAAATATCAAATATAATATATATGGTAAACTATAATTTATTACTAAATATCTTTAACA
>NW_019646437.1:129518-130441 GCF_002806865.2 Cucurbita pepo subsp. pepo
GCCGGCCCATCACTGCGCGGCCCATCAACCCGCGGCCCGTCACCCGCGAGCCGGCCCATCACCGCGCGGCCCGTTACCTGCGTTCGGTCCGAGACCCGCGAGCGGCCCGTTAACCCGCGCCTCGACCCGAGACGCCTGCACACACGTCGCTCTCGGATTGTGCCACGTGTCACGTCTGCAGCGCGGCTACTCTCGGCTCAGGCGGCTTCATCGGCTCGGTGGTGGCTCGGCGGCTCCGGCGGCTTATTGGGCTCGGGAAACCTGTTTCCAGCCCGTTTGACACCGTTCCGACCCTCCCGGACCTAGTTTCGGCCCTGTTTAAGGTAAAAGGGAACATTTTAAGGTCGTATTTCACAAATTCCAGTTGAGAATTTATTCTTATTTGTGAAATACTAACGAAAGTGACGCATGAACCAATAGGAACCAACCACCAACGGAAGCGTAGAACGTCCACGAGGAGCTAGGAGCTTACGTTATATTCTAGGGAGTACTTCGGCTAAGGCCTACCAAGTAAGTGGCTCACCCGTTGTACGAATCAACGTCGAAAACCCCCATTTCACACCACAAAAGTAATCCCAGAACCCTTTACACACATCAGGAGTAGGTTCTACGCGAATCCCGTACGCTGAACACCGTCGGCANCAATGTGTGACCCTTGTATGATTATGGCTTGTTGTATGAGTATTGAAATGTAACTGAATGAATTGTTTGACATGAAATACGGTGAATTGCATGATACATAACCCCGCTAGGACTATGTATGATATGTAACGAAATGAGAATGAGAATGACATGTAAGCATGAAATCGTGACACGGGGTTAAGTTCATTAAATGGTGACTGTAAGACTAGTGGGACCTCATGCATATTGTGTGATCATGCATTTGGGGGGATACCCCTATCCCATCACGAGGGTACGGACGC
>NW_019646437.1:131781-136255 GCF_002806865.2 Cucurbita pepo subsp. pepo
AAACGAAACGAAACGAAACGATAGGTCCCATCATTTCATTGCATGTGTTTGTCGCATAACCCCGATAGGGGGTCACTTACTGAGTATTCTAGAAATACTCAAGCCTCGTGCTACTTTACTTTTGCAGATAAGGGCAAGGCACCCATGTGACGACGACGACGGCATCGTACCCCCAGGATCGTGGCACATGCATAGGGTAGTTGGTTGTTCTTTTTCCATTTCGTAGTCTAGGCCGAATTTGGCTGCATCATTAATTTAGGTTAGTATAGGATGAAATGTGGTTGCATAATAAACCTTAGGGTAGAATAAAATATGCATTGTTGGTTTCTGTTTTCTTTCAATTTTCTCTTTTTCCCCTGTAACCATTTTTTCCTCTGAGGTAATAAAAGGCGAGTGCGTGTCGCATTAATGAACAGGGCCCATTAAATGTATATTCCGCATTTCTAAGTATAGTAATGACCTCGGATTAGACAGGTAAAATATTAGGGTCGTTACACGTGGTCAACCCAGACCCGCGGCTGCAACCTGAAAATCCGCACGCTCGACTCAACAACCCGCGTCTCGACCCGACAATCTACGCCTCGACCCAACGACTCGCGCCTCGACCCGAGACTACTGCACACGCGTCGCCTTCTGGTTGTGCCACGTGGCACGTCTGCAAAGCGACACCCCCTCGGCTCCAGCGGCTTGATCGGCTTGGCGGCGGCTTCTCAACTCTAGCGGCTTATTTGGCTCGGGAAGAAGAGAAGCCGAAAGAACCTCTTTCCAAGAAGGGTCGACTACTGGACCCTATGCACTCGAACTACCACTGAGGGAACCTCCTCTACAAGTTGCACCCTCTCCTGAAAACGCACCCCTCCCACAAGCTACACCCCCTCCTAAAAACGCACCTTCCCTGCAAACTATATCCCCTCCTGAAAATGCACCTCCCCCACAAGCTGCACCACAGGCTGGATTGGACCCCGCCACACGATCGGTGTTGGAGTCACTCCAAACAACGATGCAAACAATGTTGGCCACACAACGGGCCACATTGTTAGCTATGCAACAAGTCGCAGCAATGGCCATGCAACCAGCCAATGCGACGGCCATGCAACCGATCGATGCAGCGGTCACACAACCAGCCAACAACCTGCAACTGAGGGTCGAGTTGGTTAAAAGACTTCAGACGGTATGACCTCGTCCATTCGTCGGTTCAAAGGAAGATCTCACGGTAGCTTCAATGTGGATTGCAACCATGGAAACGACCTTTTTATCAATGAGATGTCCTGATGACCATAAAGTAGCATGCGCGGCATATGTACTGCAAAAAGACGCAGAAATGTGCTGGGCGGATAATAAATAGAATATCAACCAGGGAGAGGGGATCACAACGTAGGAAACCTTTAAGGAAGGCTTCCTAAAATACTACTATCCAAATGAAACCCGTATAAAGAAACAACAAGAATTTAACCAACTGACCCAAGGCGAACGCATGATGGATCAGTATGATCAGGAATTCATGAGATTAAGAAGGTTCGCACCGTCACTAGCAGACACTAAAGAGAAACAAACGGAGAAATTTGTGTTGGGACTGAACCCGAAAGCCCGCCGCATGTTGGAGGCATTTAACCCGAAAACTTACGAAGAGGCCCTGAGGACGGCCAAGGCCCTAGAGGAACCTCCAGAAGAGAAAAATCTGGAGCCAACGGTTGTCATAGGAAAGAAACATCCCATCGAGGTTGAACCCACGAAATTCCAACCACCACTCCAGAGACCTCGACATTAGAACAGGCCACCTACTCCACCCCCAGTAGCCAAATACCTATTACCGGAAAAACCCCCGTGTCGCGACTATGGAAAACAACATCATGGCAGATGTATGGTAGGCTCCGGTTGTGTTATAGGTGCGGTCGTGCAGGTCACTTGGCCAGAACTTGCTTTGCATGGGACATGGAAAACCCAAGGGAACCCCTTAGAGGTCTGGTCATTCGAGAACCCACCACGCAAACCCGCACATAGACCAGGGCATATGCAACGACAAGTAAAGAGGCGGGAACATCTGGCACCGTGGTGACAGGTACGCTTTCTATACTAGGACACTTTGCATTGACGTTGTTTGATTCCAGTTCTACCCATTCATTTGTTTCTTTGTCATTTGTTAGTCAAGCAAGGTTCGTAGTAGAACCCTTAATGCATGTATTATCGGTCGGTATCCCAGTAGGAGTAGACCTGGTTACTGAAAATAGAGTAAAAGACGGACAAGTGGTAATAGCTGGACGAACCATTCGAGTAGACCTAAAAGTAGTAGATATGACGAATTTTGATGTCATACTAGGAATGGACTGGTCGCCGAAAAATTTGCTAGCATAGACTGCCATAAGAAAGAAGTGATATTCACACCTCCAAACAGACTTACCTTTAAGTTTAAAGGAACCTTCACAGGCACCACCCCAAAAATAATATCGATGATGAATGCCAAACGCTGGGTATAACAAGGGGGGTGGGTGATTCTAGCCTGTGCAGTAAACACAAAAGGAAAAGAGAAAACAATAGATACGGTACCCATAATAAACGAATTCCACGATGTCTTCTCGGAGGATATTCTGGGAATTCCTCCATCGCGAGCGGTAAACTTCGGAATAGAATTGAACCAGGAAGGGGACCCATCTCTAAAGCCCCATACCGCATGGCCCTAGCAGAACTAAAAGAACTTAAATTTCAACTCCAAGACTTATTAGACAAAGGCTTCATTCGACCTAACGTATTCCCTTGGGATGCGCCAGTGTTGTTTGTTAAAAAGAAAGATGGTTATATGCGCCTATGCATTGGCTATAGAGAATTAAACAAGAGGACGGTAAAGAACAAATACCCATTACCACGCATTGAGGACCTATTTGACCAACTTCGAGAGGCAACAGTGTTTTCCAAAATAGACCTTCGATAAGGATACCATCAAATTAAGATAAAAAACAAAGATATAACGCAAACAACCTTTCGAACCAGATATGGCTACTATGAGTTTGTGGTAATGTCCTTTGGCCTCACCAACGCCCCAACGGTGTTCATGGAATTAACGAACCGAGTATTCAAGGAGTGCTTAGACACGTTTGTGATCGTGTTCATAGACGACATCCTGATATACTCGAAAACGGATGAAGAACACCAAAAACACCTCCGAAAAGGCCTAACTATTATAAGGGAGAACAAGTTGTATGTCAAATTCTCCAAATGCAAATTTTGGCTACGACAAGTTTTGTTCTTGGGACTCATAGTGTCTAAAGATGGAATTTTAGTAGATCCCACCAAGATAGAAGCCGTCATGAAATGGAAACGCCCAACTACGGTCACCGAGATACGAAGTTTCTTGGGATTGACAGGTTACTATCGAAGGTTTGTCCAAGACTTTGCTAGAATAGTCACGCCTCTCTCCCAATTGACAAAAAAGGACGTACCTCCCCAACGATACTTGTGAGGCCAGCTTTCAGGAACTAAAACAAAGACTTGTTGGGTTTTATGTCCTAAAACTCTTAGTTTGTAAAAAAAAACATATTCTATTTTCAATAAAGTTATTATTGATGTTTATTCAGTAAAGATTGTTATTGAATACTCTGGCTATAGTATGATTACTTGAACTATATGTAGAGACATAAGAGTGAATCAAGTTCAAGTATATAGTCAAAATGATCTATAGTATAGGGATAAGGCTGAATACCTTATCTTGGGGATACTATGGATGTGGCCTACTTTTGTATATGATATAAACAATGTGATCACTAAATTGTACATATGGAGACATGTGAGTGGGGGCGTCTTATGCAATGAGTATTGCATAAGATTGGACCATGAAGAAAATCACTCTCCATTTATAATGTCGTTTACTGTTGAGACTGATTTTTTCACTCGTTGATCTAGGTAACTCGACCTTAATCCTGAGCTAACTATGAACTCCTGTTTATTTAAAATTATCCTTAGATTAGCATGGGTGAGAGTGGCCCGAGTTCGCCGACTCAATAAGCCTCCCATTTCAAGGGTAAGACTAGGTGAATAGCTGGGGACATAGGGTGGGCCCGAGTTCACCGACTCAATAAGCCTCCCATTTCAAGGGTAAGACTAGGTGAATAGTTGGGGACGTAGGGTGCAAGATATAATTCACTCCTACCTGCTTTTAGGGATAGTAGAGAGATTGTTTCCTTAAGTACTGACTCTAGGTCTTGAACAAGGGGCCCCACCCTCTCATTGGCCCGAGAGGGATTCAGTTTGGTGGTTGGACCACAAACCAATTGTTCATTAGAGGATCAATGGGATTTAAGGAACAAGAAGTAACTTTAGGGGTAAAAACGGTAATTGACCCAGCTCTAGTTACGAACAACCTGTGAAGGATCGACTTACTAATCATGGTTATATCAAATGGACAGAAATATATCTATAGTGAGGGGAGTGCAACTACTAGGCTATAGTGGAGTGTCCTAGTAGTTAACGAATGTTGGTTAAC
>NW_019646437.1:136654-142032 GCF_002806865.2 Cucurbita pepo subsp. pepo
AATTGACAAAAAAGGACGTACCTCCCCAACGATACTTGTGAGGCCAGCTTTCAGGAACTAAAACAAAGACTTGTTGGGTTTTATGTCCTAAAACTCTTAGTTTGTAAAAAAAAACATATTCTATTTTCAATAAAGTTATTATTGATGTTTATTCAGTAAAGATTGTTATTGAATACTCTGGCTATAGTATGATTACTTGAACTATATGTAGAGACATAAGAGTGAATCAAGTTCAAGTATATAGTCAAAATGATCTATAGTATAGGGATAAGGCTGAATACCTTATCTTGGGGATACTATGGATGTGGCCTACTTTTGTATATGATATAAACAATGTGATCACTAAATTGTACATATGGAGACATGTGAGTGGGGGCGTCTTATGCAATGAGTATTGCATAAGATTGGACCATGAAGAAAATCACTCTCCATTTATAATGTCGTTTACTGTTGAGACTGATTTTTTCACTCGTTGATCTAGGTAACTCGACCTTAATCCTGAGCTAACTATGAACTCCTGTTTATTTAAAATTATCCTTAGATTAGCATGGGTGAGAGTGGCCCGAGTTCGCCGACTCAATAAGCCTCCCATTTCAAGGGTAAGACTAGGTGAATAGCTGGGGACATAGGGTGGGCCCGAGTTCACCGACTCAATAAGCCTCCCATTTCAAGGGTAAGACTAGGTGAATAGTTGGGGACGTAGGGTGCAAGATATAATTCACTCCTACCTGCTTTTAGGGATAGTAGAGAGATTGTTTCCTTAAGTACTGACTCTAGGTCTTGAACAAGGGGCCCCACCCTCTCATTGGCCCGAGAGGGATTCAGTTTGGTGGTTGGACCACAAACCAATTGTTCATTAGAGGATCAATGGGATTTAAGGAACAAGAAGTAACTTTAGGGGTAAAAACGGTAATTGACCCAGCTCTAGTTACGAACAACCTGTGAAGGATCGACTTACTAATCATGCTTATATCAAATGGACAGAAATATATCTATAATGAGGGGAGTACAACTACTAGGCTATAGTGGAGTGTCCTAGTAGTTAACGAATGTTGGTTAAAAGGTTAATGAGTTTAGCCGGTTAATCTCGAATCGTTGGAGCCCATGATCTGTAGGTCCATTAGGTCCCCTTGCTAGCTCATATCGGACTAAACCTTAGAATGTGACGAGTGAGTTTGAAGTGTTCGAACTCAAATTAGGGAATATGCGCTAAATATATACGATATATTTAACCGCATTTTGATTTAATTACGAATTAAACAAAATGAGAGAATTTGAGATATTTAAATAAGATTTAAATATTTTAATTATGAATAGGGATTCATAATCAATATGAGCCGGAATGGATTGGAATTGACATGTGATTTAATGTTAAATATTAATTAAATTGTTTAATTAATCATTTAATATTATTTTGATTTGAAATTAATTATTTAAATTAATTGTTGAATTAAAATAGAGAAAGTCAAAATGTTAACTTCACTTAATGAAAAAATCCATGTTTGAGTTAGTGGAAGATCGAGTGTCAATATATGGTTTAACAAACTTGCATGTTTGCCAATTATCCAAAATCCCACAAATTTGAGTGAAATTTTGAGCGTCAAAATTTGGTAATCTCAAATTTGCATCAACATGAAAATATCAATCTATAAATAGAGTGATCAAGGTACATGAAAAGTCTTCTTGAAAAACTTGGAGAGATTCTCTCAAAACTCTCTCTTTACATATACTAAATTCTTTTCAAATTTAGTCACTCACTGGATCACACAATCCCGTTCTAAGGCCGGAGAATAGTAGGGAAGACACTAGTGGTGGTTTGAAATCGGTTGGCGAGGAAAAAGAAATTTGAACTACAAAAGGTTAGTATTCAAACTCATTGAGTTTTAATGCTTTTGATCATGCTAACTAATTTATTGTAATTGATGTACTTAGAGTGACTAAGATCCAAATTGCTTCTACATGTGTTATATTAACACTATCAGACTAGTGTCCTCCCCAGTGCTCACGGTCTCAGAAAGCGTTGCGGGATACGTGATTTACAGTGATGCATCTAAAAAAGGGCTAGGTTGTGTACTGATGCAACATGGCAAGGTTGTTGTGTATGCGTCACGCCAATTAAAAGATTACGAGAAAAACTATCCTACACATGATTTGGAGTTGGCAGCGGCGGTGTACGTGTTAAAAATTTGGCGACACTACCTGTATTACAAAATAACTCAAATTTACACACACCATAAAAGTCTAAAATACTTGTTCACACAAAAACAATTGAACATGGGACAACATTGATAGCTAGAGCTGGTAAAAGATTACGACATAGATATCCAGTATCACCCTGAAAAAGCAAACGTAGTCGCTGACGCACTAAGTCGAAAAACAGTACACTCATCGGCCCTCATCACAAGGGAGCCATGAGTGCGAGCTAATTTCGAATGAGCTGGCATAGCGGTAGTAACCAAGGAGGTTATAGCCTAAATAACCCGACTAATAGTGCGTCCCACGCTCAGACAGAGGATCATAGACTCACAACGTGAGGACCCTAGCCTAAACAAAATCCTAGACCAGTTGACAGTAGGCCCAGTGGACGGTTTTTCTAAGTCAACAGATGAAGAACTATTATGTCAAGGACATTTAAGTGTCCCAACTGTGAGCGAAATAAAGAACGAAATCCTAACTGAAGCACACAACTCACCCTTCTCGATACATCCAAGTGGTACAAAGATGTCAAGACCTGAAACAACACTTCTGGTGGCGGAGTATGAAAAAGGATATCGCGGAATATATGAGTAAATGTCTGGTTGCCAACAACTAAAAGCCCCTAGGCAGAAAACCGCCGGACTACTACAACCTTTAAGTATACCAGAATGAAAATGGGAAAATATTGCTATGGATTTCATAGTAAGCTTACCCAAAACACTAAAGGGTCACACGGTAATTTGGGGGATTGTCGATCGTCTAACCAAGTCGGCCCACTTCCTACTGGGAAAGGCTACATATACAGTAGACAACACGGCTCAACTATATGTGAAAGAAATTGTGAGGTTGCATGGAGTCCCGATATCAATAGTGTCAGATCAGGACCCGCATTTTACGTCGGCCTTTTGACGCAGACTCCAAAAAGCGTTGGGTACCCGCCTCGACTTTAGCACTGTCTTCCACCCACAAACTGATGGCCAAACGGAATGATTAAACCAAATCCTAGAAGACATGTTTTGGGCATGTGTTATGGATTTCACAGGGAGTTGGGACACTAAACTACACTTAATGTAATTCTCCTACGACAACAGTTTCCAAGCAACAATCGAGATGATGCCGTTTGAAGCATTATATGGAAAACGGTGTAGATTCTCATTGTGCTGGTACGAAGTAGGAGAACGAGAACTGGTAGGACCCGAGTTGGTCCGCATCACTAACGAGGCGGTACAGAAAATTAGAGCAAGGATGCGCACCGCACAAAGTAGGTAAAAGAGCTACGTGAACGTTAGGCGTAGGAACTTAGAGTTCGAAGAAGGGGACCCAGTGTTCCTAAAAGTAGCTCCTATGAAAGGCGTTCTAAGATTCGGGTGTAAGGGAAAGCTAAGCCCCCGCTTTATCGGACCTTTCGAAATCCTAGAAAGAATAGGTTCAGTAGCATATAAACTAGCCTTACCACCTGCACTCTCGAGCATACACGATATGTTCCATGTGCCTAGAGGAAATATATTACAGACCCTACGCACATGATAAACTACAGACCCCTCGAGATCGAGGAAAACTTAAGTTATAGGAGAACCCGATTAAATTCCTAGCTCGGGAAGTGAAAGCTTTACGTAATAGAAACATAGGTTTCGTCAAAGTATTGTGGCGAAATCACCAAACCGAGGAAGCGACGTGGGAACGAGAAGAGGAAATAAAAGAAAAATACTCCGAATTGATCCAAGAGTTTGAGACTTTCGAGGACGAAAGTTCTTTTTAGGCGTAGATAATGTAACGGATCAGAAAAAAAAAATTCGTGGTTGTCGGTGAGACCGAAATCTCCAGCGAACGCCGGAGTTTTCGTTTTCATACGACCCACAAGCTCGCTAAACTTCGGGGGTCACCACAACAACGGACCCCGACGCTCAGGCGAAGCCAAACCATAACGAAATCGACTTCGAAACCTCCGATCTACACCACGAAAACAATCCCAGTGACCATTACACACACCGGGGATAGATTTTGACGTTGCTTACACGTCGTACACCGTCGGGTAAGGGAGACAGAACGTCAAATTTTCGAACCCTCTCAGATCCGAGAGTGTGAGGCCCTTACGAACCAAACAAACACCATAAATGGGATTAGGGGGAGGAGGAGACACAGAAACTGAGGAAAAAGGACGTCGAAACGACGTTACCGAGGAGAGAGAGAGATTGCCGAAAAATTTCATATAACTGGGCGAATAAGACGAAGTCCGACCTGGGGGCTGGACCCCGCGACTCGAACTGAGTCCAACCCACTCCACTCCACATCTCCTGAACCCAAACTAGAAAGCCCAATTACGGCCTAACCCATCAGCCGCGACTTGAGACCCGCAAGCCCAATCCAATACCCCGTGCTCACAACCCAGCCCATCTGCAAACGTTTCCTTTCAGTCCAGGCTCGGTCCACCACTCGCGTCAACCCATACCCGTGACTGCAACCCGAAAACCTGCACGCTCGACCTGACAACCCGCGCCTCGACCCGAGACTACTGCACACGCATCGCCCTCTGGTTGTGCCATGTGGCCCGTTTGCAGTGCAACACCCCCTCGGCTCCAATGGCTTGATCGGCTCTACGACGACTTTTCGGCTCCAGCGGCTTATTCAACTCGGGAAACCTATTTTTGACCTTTTTGGCACTATTCCGATCCTTCTGGACTTGATTTCGACCCCGTTTAAGGTAAAATAGATCATTTTAAGGTCGTATTTCACAAATTCAAGTTGAAAATTAATTGTGTTTGTGAAATACTAACGAAGGTGTCGAATGATCAACTAGGAACCAACCACCAACGGAAGCGTAGGACGTATACGAGGAGCTAGAAGCTTACGTTTATATTTTAGGGAGTATTTCGGCTAAGGCCTACCAAGTAGCTCACCCGTTGTAGGTTATGCGTTGTATGTGGTGTGTTGGCACGTGCCCGTAGATTCGCATGTGTCATTAAATTGTATGCTAGATTGTTATACTTGAATACGTACGCTTGTGATGTGTGAATGTATGCTGTTTAGTATGATGTGATGTGCTATGTTTATGACGTTTATGATATTTCTGGATGATTCTAGCATGAATTGTACTAAAATTTTGATTGTAAACAGCATGAAATTGTTGGGTTTTATGTCCTAAAACTCATAGTTTGTAAAAAAAAAAAAAAAAAAAAAAAAAA
>NW_019646437.1:142141-181576 GCF_002806865.2 Cucurbita pepo subsp. pepo
ACAATCCCGTTCTAAGGCCGGAGGATAGTGGAGAAGACACTAGTGGTGGTTCGAAACCGGTTCGTGAGGAAAAAGGAGTTTGAACTACAAAAGGTTAGTATCTAAACTCATTAAGTTTTAATACTTTTGAACATGCTAGTTATTTACTATAATTGATGTTCTAAAAGTGCCTAAGATCCAAATTGCTTCCGCATGTGTTATATTAACACCATCAGAAATGTATGACATGATACCACAATAAACGACATGAAATGTAACCCCGTTAGGATTATGTATGATACGTAGACTGAAAAATGAGAAATGACATATTAAGCATGAAAGATGATAGCGGGGTTATATTCGTTAATGATAAAACATAAAAATATTAGGGATCTCATGCATTATGTGTGCTCATGCATTTGGGGGGATACCCTTATTCCATGATGATAGTACGGATGTGTACACCCAATGGTAGGGTACGTTCGTTATGCCTTGCATAGCGCTGCTGTGATGGTTACTAGTTGTAACGGGTGTCCGGCCTAAGGAGCTTCCCAGAGTATGCTCACCTAACAAGTAAAGTGGCCCAGTGGTGTGCGAACTAACTGATGAGCCCATACCCGCACGTATGAACTGTGTGTAGAGTATATGGTACACGTCCAAATTACCCGTTAAGACAACACCGTAGGAAGATAGATTGAAAGATAGGTCCCATCATCTCATTTGCATGTGATTGTTGCATAACCCCGATAGGGGGTCACTTACTAAGTATTATAGAAATACTCAAGCCTCGTGCTACCACATTTTCAGATGAAGGCAAGGTACCCATGTGAGACCGATGGCAGCACCGCACATCCCGGGATTGTGGCACATGCATAGAATAGTTGCTTTCCATTCGTAGTATAGGTTAATATAGGTTGAATTTCATTTGCATTCGTAGTATAGGTTAGTATAAGTTGAATTCCCGTTTGCATCATTAGTATAGGTTAGTATAGGTTGAATTCCTGTTTGCATCATTAGTATAGGTTAGTATAGGTTGAATTGTAACCTCATAATAAATCATAGGGTAGTATAAGACATTTATTTCAGAGTTGTTTTTTTCCCTTTCTTTCCCTTGTATTCGTTATTCATGAGGTAATAAAAGGCAAACTTATATCGCATTTATGATAAGAGCCCATTTAAGGTAAATTCCGTATTTAAAGTTGACCTTAGATTAAATAAGTAAAATTTAAGGTCGTTACACTTGAATTTGGGGAAACGCTGGCTAGGCCAACTGATAAGCGCCTACAATGCTGGAATTTGCAAAGCTAGAGGTCCTTCTAGAATCCTTGCAAAACGTTCACAGAGAAAGCTAACTTAACGGATTGATTCCAACCAAGAGCTGGTTAGAAGATGAATGACTCTTAGATCGAACTTGGAATCTATGATGGTCACTCTTAGATACCAAGACAATTCACTCCAGAATTAGCTTGATCAAAACTAATTCAATGAATCGGTTTAAACATCAAACCTAAAGCAAGGTTTGAAAAAGAATAACACCAAAAGGGTATCAAGAAAACACAAAGGTTTTTTCTGTATTCAACCAAAATCCCCCAAACATGAGTATTACATGCCTTTAAATAGGTCTAAAAGGTAACACTAACATAATAAAGTTCAGCCACCAACCACTAATAAATGCTAATAAATGCTATTAAATACAAATTGAAGAATATAAGGCAATTCATACAAACTATTAATAAATGCTATTAAATATAAAATGAAGCAAATAAGGCATTAATAATTTCCTTAATTGGTAATTCAACTACCAAAGGCAAGTCTTCTAATTACTTTCCAATATCAGCCACTCCATTATCTTCTTGATTTGATATGCTTAATGCTATAAAAAATTTTGGGCTCAAAAGTATTTGTTTCAACCGGTACACTAGCTAGCTTTTGAAGATGCAATGTATAGGCCTCTTGAATCTTCTTAACATTGCTTCTTGTAATCGGTCCTTCGGGTACATGCACGTGATCAGTTGTTGGATTCATATCACCAACCAAGTAAATGACCTTACTATCAGTTTGGTTATAATTGTATGTTATATGATGACATGTGTTCGTAGCTTCACACGTGTCATATGCTCATATATCTGAACAATTAGGAAATGATACGTGTATGATATGATATGTGAATGTTATGCTACATGTGATGAAATCATATGTTTACAATATGATATGTTAAGATATGATATGCTTGACGACATGCTCGTGATATAATATATGATATGATATAATGTGTGCATAATATGATATGATACATTAGAAGACATGACAAGTTTAAGATATGACATATGTTTGACATGACTAGATATATGATACGATAGACATGCAATATGATGTATTAGCATAATGCACAACCTCGATATATGCATGGAAAGTATGATAAAATGATATGATACAAAGGAAGGCGGAAGAGGCGTTGTTGTACATGATAATGAAAGGAAAAATGTTGGGACCTCATGCATCATTCATTGTATGTTCATGCATAGGGGGATACCCCTTCTTTTACGATGGTACGGATGCGTACACTACGAGGCAGAGAAACGATCATTATATTTATTATAATGTTGCGACGATCGCTATTCCTAATGAGTGCTCGACATCAATAGCTCCAGAGAATGCTTGCTCGATAAGAAAGGGGCTTAAGAGGTGTGCAAACTGACTAGTGGGTCTATACTCATTCCTGGACCGTGTGTAGAACAGTAAGTATACATCCAATTACCCGCTTAGGATAGTCGCCTAAGGAATATATACTGGTATGATAGGTCTCACTCATGATTATACGTGCGTGCATCTAACTTCAATAGCGGGATCACTGCTGAATATTTCTTAAACTACTCAAGCCATGTGTTACTCTTATTTTTTTTAAGTAAAGGCAAGGCTTCCTGTACGGTTGACGGTGACATTGCAACTCAAGAGACCATGGCACATGCATAGAGTAGTTTGAAATTTAAATTTCGTAGACTATAAGTTAGTATGCGTTTAATTTCGTAGCATATAGGTTAGTATATGACATTTTTACTTTATGTTATTTCAATTTATGTTACTTTATTTAAAGACGTTCTAGAAAACAAGTAAATCCATGACTACGTTTTCATAATAAAGTTTTGAATGAAGTATTTCTAAATAAAATATCTATGATATGTATACCGTAACGACTTTAGGTTAAGTAGAAATCTAGGGTGTGACAAAATTATATTAGGACCTCTCAATGTCAAATAAATTTGTGAATACAAAAAAATGTTAAATAGCCAATAAATAAAGATCTATTAAACACAAAATAAAAAATTTAGAATTTATTAAACTATCCTGATCTATTAAATATAAAATTAAAAATCACTCCATTAAACTATCTTTAAAATTTAATAAATAGGTCCTTAAATTTTCAACATTTAAGAACGCACTAAACTTTAAAGCATCTAATAGATTCACGATCTTTATAGCATCTAATACTTAAATTATCAATCTCTTGTTTCTTAATTTTTTTTTTAAAAGAGCTTCAAATAGACAAAATATAGATGATTAATACATAATTCTTTCCAAGTTTATATCTCCATGTTTTGAATAGGAGCTTTAAAAAAATTCGAGGACCGAAAAACCTTATCAAACCTAACCTAACCTACCATTTGGGTTGAAATATGAACTTAAATGAACTGAGTTCAAATAAATAAAAACCTTATGTTCGATTGGTTTATAGGTTCTTTTAGAATATATATACATATAAACATATACATTTTTTCTTATTATACAAATAATGCATACATATATTTATTTAATTTCATAAATATTTTTTAATTACTTATACTCCAATAATTAAAAAATAATTTTTAAGTAATTTTTTAAAATATATATTAAAATTGGTTTGAAAATAAATAAATAAATAAATGTGTTACGAACTTAACTGAGGAATCCGTATTTAGGGACTAAGTTGTAATTTAAACCCAATTTAAATTTGGTATAAAAAAAAGCCTAAACCCTACGATCCTTCCTCTTTCCCCATCCCACTTCTGGCCTTCAGTTTTGTTATATTGTTACCGCAGTCGAACGCCGGCACCCCTCACTGTCCCATTCAGTTTCTTTCTTCTCTCCCTCTCTGCTGCAGCCGTAAGCTGCTGGCTATCCAGCATCCCTCCACTGCCCCCACGGGTTCTTTTCCTTCTTCTCTCCCTATATCTTTCTGCTGCAACCGCACGCCGGCGAGCCACCCTCGTGTTCTGCCGCAGCCGCATCAGTGTCGACTACCTTCTTTTGCAGCTGTCTGTCGCCGTGGTACACTCCAGTCTTCTTCCCCCACACTTTCCATCTTCTTCCAGTCGCTCGCCGTCGAGGTCTTTTGGGTTGAACCAACTCCAGGTAAAATTTGAATTAGGTCATTTTTAATATAAAATCCTTCCATTGAATGCCAATCATATTTATGAAGGATCTTGATGACTCTAGGGACCTTAAAAGTTATTTTTATGGATTCCAAGAGTGCTGTTGTATCTTTTTGGATTCTTTACTGGGAGACTGGGTCGGATTATTCCCTTAGACGGTTTCCGTAGAAGCATATACTCGTTGTTTTAGAGTTCCCTCTTGTAATTTTTTTTTTTTTTTTTTTTTTTTTTTTTTTTTTTTTTTTTTTTNGAATGTAAAATTCAAATATGTATTCAAAACGACATAAAATTAGTTCAAAGGTAATATCCACGGAGTCAAAGTAAAAATGGTTTACTAATCGAGGGTAGCATTTAAAATAATAATAAAAGGACAAGAAAGAAGACTACTCGATCTTATGGGCAACCCTCGTAGTTGCATGGCTTTGCATGCCTCCGCCATTAACAGCTCTACAATCCATCTGACAAAAAAAAAAAAAAAAAAAAANAGATTTGTATAAATACTCAGTAAGAAATCTACTTGTAGTCTCTTAGAAAACTTAGTCTATATGCTCGTAACTGTCGTAGAGGTCACCAACCTGTGGTTAAAGTTTGTACTAACCTTTGTAGGTCACTATGTAACTAAACCCTCATTATACCTCATTTAAGGAGTATTCTAACCCTCTTAGGTTCATAAATTGGGTTTTTTTTTTTTTCTCTCTCTCTTGGCTCTAGGTTTCACATATGTCTAGGTCCTTCGTCGGTCTTGCGCGAAGTGCGCCTCAAGTCGCTGTCGCCCATGGAAAGGCCCTAGGGTAATACTCATAGTACTTGAGGAGCCCTTTTTGCTCTAACATGGTAACCATACTCCATACATGTCTACCTACTGAGCGAAGGGTTCTCCCTAGTGGTGTTGGGCAACATCTACTTGTCTCTAAGATTAGTAAACTACCTGTACTTTGCCTTTCCAGGCTGGAATAGTAACTACCTGCTCATGTACCCTTCTTGGATTAGAACAATAAAACTACTTGTCTTAGGAACAATAGCTATTTGTTACTTTGCCTTTTTAGGCTAGAACAGTAAACTACCTGTCACTACGCCATGTAGGTTGGAACAGTAAAAATGCCATGGCTCCCCACTAGGCACTGCCGATAGTACTTCAATAGTATACCTTATGTGACTCCTGGAATCCACCATATGTGACAATTAAGCCATGTGTAACAAGTAGACCCTAACCCCTGTTTGGTTTACGAATAGGGGTTGCACCCTATTCGTTCCTATAAGGAACCTGGTCAACCCAAGGGGGCTATGGAACTCATGACTAGGTGCTAGGACCAAAATACGTGAAACATTAACTTGTAGCCCATGGAGACCAAAACTAACACTATGGCGCATAGCGATAGTCTAACTCATAAGTGTTACAGGCTATCCAAACCCTATCCAAACCCTAAATCATGCATAATGAACATATAAAGGCATACAACATGCTCATTATGCTCATTCAGTGATAATAAACCAACCTCAACATACTCCAACCTCAACATACTGGAAAGCATAAAAGTCTAATAAACTATCAGAGTTCACAAATCATGCGTGTGGAAGCTATATAATTGTAGTTAGAATTGAATTATAAACTATTCACATTATCTAAACTTAATTATCACGAGGCTAGATCAATTAGGCTTCTAATCATGATACTCGGGAATTTTTCCTCGATCCTAATCGACTCCTACAACTATTTCTTAGAACTTGCTCCATGTGGTTACTTTCTTGTTTGTCCACTTCTCGAGCTTGGTTCGGGTCTTCAAGTTCTCCAGAATTTCTCAATATGCCCTAAATTAAGTCAAAAGAATATAACTGGTGAAAATGACTTGAAGAACGAATTCCAAGAAGCTTCAAATTCCTAAAAAAAGGGATGTAGGCTGAGAAACTAACGGTTGACTATACGGTTATCTTTTCCAACTTGTGTGCGTGCCATTTTGTTTTTCTTTCTACTCTTTTTATTTTTTTTATTTTTTTTCTTTTTGCAAAAAAAATTCTTTTATTTATTTTCTTAAAACTCTAGATGTTTTACCTTTTTTATTTCCTCGAGTCAATGACCACGTTACGACAGCTAAGTTTCTAATGGAATTTGAGCATGGAAAAGACCCTCTAATTGATTTGTTGTTTAGTCTGCTAAAAAACATTTTCTAGGAAAGAGGTGAAGAGTGGATCGAGTGAATATATAGGGATCAGGGACTTACTAGAGAAGGATCTCATCTAGATGACAGAAGGATTTTTATTTATTTGTTTATTCTCTAGATTCCAATGATTCAGTTGTATCTTTTTTAATTCCTCATTGGTAGGGAGGCTGAGTCGCATTATTTTCCTTGGACGGTTTCAATAGTAGCATCTACACGTGTATTAGTTCCCCTATGTTTCCCCTTTGTTGTCAGTCGCCAATGCAAACTCATTCATATTATGAAGAAATCAAAATGATGTATATCGAGTTCTTGTGAATATATAAGTCAGAGATGAGTGAAGAAAGGAATTAGCACGTATTGAATTTGAAGAAAAATTAATGGAAAAAATGGTGTTTCAATTGTGTTGTATGCACATTATTTCTTTTCGAAGGATGCTGTTTTAGCACATTGTTATGGCCTATTATCTTATGTTTGGCTATTGTTTTTTCTTTTCTCCCTTTGAGAGGTTTTCCTTGAACTTTTTGTGTTGTATGCACATGAATGTGTATGTACTTTAGTGCATTTTTTTTTTGTGGTGAACATTGGAAGGGAATCAGTAGTACTAACTTATATGTAAATAGTGTTTAAGTTTCTAGTATTGATAGTTGATGGAAATTATGTTTTTTTTTTCAACCTTAATTTTAGTGTTAGGAAATGTCAGATGAGTACTTGAACCACTATGAAAAATAAAAGAACACCGTCAATGGCATGTTGACACATTATTTTCTATGAATCAATGTGAAAATTTTTCTGAAGAATATATTATGTGTTCATATATATATATATATATTTCTTGAATGAGAGGTGGATGCTTTTGATAGACCCCTTTTCTTTTTATGTTTTGTAGTTCTTGCTAGCAATTTTTGGGTTTTGTAAAACAAGGGAGTGGAATTATACTCCCAAAAACTCATGGTCTATTTTTCCTTACAGGCAGGTCAACTTGCTATTTTACCTCTTATTTGAGTCCATTTTTGACAAAACTTCATTATCTTTGTTTTTATATATATATCTATATATATAATCTCAGGTGAGGTTGTGTTGCATAAAGGATTTTGAGACGCTACAGGCTCCAAGTGAGCAGACATGGGAGTTCCAGCCTTCTATAAGTGGTTAGCAGAGAAGTATCCATTGGTAGTTGCGGATGTAATAGAGGAAGCACCCGTTGTAATAGATGGCGTCGCCATTCCAGTTGATACAAGCAAACCCAATCCAAACAATCTTGAATTTGATAACCTCTACCTAGACATGAATGGCATTATTCATCCATGCTTCCACCCAGAAGATAGGGTAAACATTTGACGCATATATTCAGTTCTCTCTCTCTCTCTTCTCGCATCATATAGCTATGTCATTTGTGGTGTTTCATTTTAGATAACATTGTAAATTTGTGGCGGAGAGTGCCAAGCTTTAATTTAATAAATTTAAGCAACGTTGGTCAGGATCAATTTTTCTTTGATGAAAAGGGAGATAACATAGTCAGTCCACGTACAACCTGATGAAGAATTTCTTTCACTTGATGTCAAGTCAAGGGACCAAAGCCAATAAATTTGGGCTAGTAATCTCACATGCTAGAATAAGTAATTGTACTTTCAGTTTAGGAACATGCCTATTCTCCACGGAAGAAAAGCCTAATACATTTAAATTTCTTTGTCGTCTAATATATATTTTTTTTGATGTTGCTTGATCGTTCTATTTTACTGGTGCAGCCTTCTCCAACAACTTTTAGCGAGGTATTTCATAGCATGTTTGATTATATTGATAGGCTTTTTGTCATGGTCCGGCCTAGAAAATTGCTATACATGGCTATTGGTGAGTTCCCAACTTTATTTATTTATGTTTTGTTGCTTCAAATTGGTTAGACGAAGGAGTGGTAATGTTTGTTTTTAATGTTTATTGCCTGTTGAAATGAATGTATAGATGGTGTTGCCCCTAGGGCAAAAATGAATCAACAGCGATCTCGACGATTTAGAGCTGCAAAAGATGCAGTAGAAGCGGTATGTGCTTTTGTTTGATAGTCTTTTCCTGGGTTGAAGGGTGTAAACCACCTTCCTGACTATTACATGTCTAATAAGTTCCTTGACTACCACTTGTATTAGATGATATGATTGTAACTTGTACTTTACAGTTCTAGATTTGATGGTATTGAGTCTTAAGTTTATAGAGAGTTCAAGTTGATTTTTCAAAATTAGTACATGTCAGACATTGCATTGACTGTGCCCCTCTCCTTTATCACCTCCAGTTGGAGTGTTTTGTTAAATTCATTTCAAGGAAGCTTTTTGTATCTTCCATTCATTTGAATGAACTTCTAGTTAGTAGAGTTGGGTGCTAAAATCCTGTTTTTATTTATTACAAATATGTTTTGCGTATAAAAAAGTTGGTAGGATATTGCTTTTGGCTATTTCTTTTCCTGCCTTAGTATGATGTATAATTGAAGTGTTCAACTGCATCAACTTCACGTGAACGATTATGTACAAAGAAGATAATCTCCTGGTATGAGCATTTAATAAACTATGCTTTTTTTTTTTTCTCTTAGGCCGCTGAAGAGGCACGATTAAGACAGGAGTTTGAGAGGGAGGGACGAAAGCTTCCTCCGAACGAAGCGTCACAAGTTTTTGATTCCAATGTGATCACTCCTGGAACTGACTTTATGTCTGTTCTTTCGGTTGCTTTGCAGTACTACATTCATCTTAGACTAAACAACGACCCAGGTTGGAAAGGTATTAAGGTAAACATGACATGACTATTACTTGTATTCTAAAACCGGTAGTTTCACTGAATAGCGAATCCAATTTTGCCCGATTTTAAGTGCTTTTAAAATGTGAAGGTTATTCTTTCTGATGCCAATGTTCCGGGTGAAGGGGAGCACAAAATAATGTCCTATATTCGTCTTCAGAGAAATGTTCCTGGTTTTGATCCCAATACTCGTCACTGCCTGTATGGTTTGGTATATTTTTTTTTCTCCATGCTTATTTTATGTAATTCACATACCTCTTGATTGTATGTGTTTGTTTAAAATTAGTTTTCATGATTTCATCACCTGGTTGTTGAATACAGCGCATCACTTGATTTTATAATTTCAGGATGCAGATTTGATAATGTTAGCTTTGGCTACCCATGAAGTCCATTTTTCAATAATGCGTGAGGTTTGTATTTTTGCTTATATTTTGGCTACGCTGCTGCAGTTTTTGGAGAATTTGGTATCACTCCCTTCCTGAGGACATGGCACATGTTCATTATTTAAAATATTCAATGTATGTGCATTATACTTCATGAACCAATAACAACCATTGTTTCTTGGTAAACTTTAGATCATGTTCACTCCTGAACAGCAAAAAAAGTGCTTTCTAGCTGACCGTAAACGTAAAGCAAAGAGAAAGGCCAGTGAGTTTGATGCGAAAGGGGAAGGTGTAGTTAAAAAGCCTTACCAGGTAGGATTTCCTCATATTTGTTCTTTGTTCTCTGGTGGAATAATAGGTCAAATTCTTTATGTGCTATTTCTGTTATTCACTTTGTATGGTCCTTTTATTATGCAGTTTCTCCATATATGGATACTTAGAGAGTACTTGGAACGTGAGATGTGTATTCCTAATGCTTCCGTTGAAAGCGACATTGAACGCATTGTGGATGATTTTGTGTTCATGTGTTTCTTTGTTGGTAATGACTTTTTACCTCATATGCCCACATTAGAGATTCGGGAGGTAGAGTCCATACTTGAACTTACCATTTATAAGTTAATGAAGTTTTGTTGACTTCCAAATGGAATTGTTCTATTCAAGATTTCCGGAATTCCATTTTTTTTTTCTTTTCTAAATTTTATTATTTTTGCATGTTTGATTTCAGTTAACTTGTCAGCTCTTTGTTAAGGGTAAAAGAATTTTTTTAGGGAAGTGAGCGTTCAGCTTGTTAGCCTTTATGAAGAATGAAAAAGCAGATATATAGAGGAATATTGCTACTGAGGAAGAAAATTAAAAAAATATTGATAATCTCATAACTTGGAACAAAAAAAGTATTATAAGTGTACACCATTAAACAAAAGTCGTGTTTATGGAAGTTACGTGTAGAGGTTGATTATTGTCAGCCTTTTAATCCAAGGTTCGATCAGCTATATGAGCAAAAAGTTGTATATTTTGTCTTGGACATCAAATGTTGGTCGATGTGGTTCCGTCTTGACAGATATATCCTAAGAGGTTTAGGTGTCTTTTCTTCTTGCATTATAAGTATTCTAAGAATTTGGATTGTTTTTAGGTGCAAGTTAGAATGGAGGTATTATTTTTTTGTTCTTTAATTCCAGGGTGCAATTGACTTGCTATTGACTGTGTATAAGAAGAAAGTAAGGGAAGTTGGTGGGTATTTGACTAAAGGAAGCAAGGTAATTTTTTTTCCTTTTTGGTTTTTTGTTTTTATGCTATAATTTACATTAACATCTGTGAGCTCAGGCATGAAATGCTTTACTGTGGGTCTTATGTCAGCCAAATTTGCGCATAGTGGAACAATTTATTCAAGCTGTTGGAAGTAATGAAGATAACATATTCCGAAGAAGAGCTAAACGGCATAAGGTTCTCTTCTTTCTTATGTATACATGTTCCGTTACATGTTTTATACGTTATTTATCCCATCATCTTTCTCGTTTTGAGGTGAGAATTAGGGAGTTTTTTTTGTTCTTTTTTTCAGAGGTGAGGATTAAGAAACAAAATTTCATATAAGATAATTTACTAAAAGACTTTTATTTCTAGTTAATTTGTAGATTACATCTCATATTGATTGTATTCCTATGTGATATCCTTTCTATTCTCTCACTGTTGGTCATCTTTTATAAATTCAGAAGCAGGCAGGCAGGATAAAGCTCGCTAAAGCTCTGACAAGAAGAGGAGATGATGCAGGGCCTTGGGTTCAACCATCCCTAGTTGCAGTTGCTCGTTTTCATAGTTCTCGTCTAGCTTCAGGTCCTTATCCTTCGCCATATGGACAATCAAGAAAAGCCACGTCCAGATTCTCAGGACTGAAAAATAAGAATATGCAACGTCCTAACAAAGTTGCACGTCTATCGTCTGGGGATTCTATTGGTTCTGCTATCGTTGAAGCAGAAAACACTTCGGAAATAGATGTACGTTTCCGTGCTTAGGGCATAGTTCATTGTTATTATGACTTCCATCAGCCATTTTTTAGGACTATTTTCTATGGCTAACCTGTAATTGGTATGGGCCTTGCCGGCATGAGTTTTTATTTAGACCATTGAGAAGGTCTAGAATGCTAATTATATCTAATTTTTGTTTATCTTCTAGATCCATGAGAACAACAAGGAATTGAAGACAAAGCTTAAGGAGTTTCTGCGTGAGAAGTCTGATGTTTTCAACGCTAATGATTCAGAAGTAGACAAGGTTTGTATCTAGTAATGCTAATAGTCTAATCATAGTTGTATAGTACAATAATCAATATGTTAAAGTTCATCTCATAAGCTGAATGAATGTTGGTGGTCAGATTAAATTGGGCATACCTGGGTGGAGAGAGAGGTATTATAATGAGAAGTTTTCTGGAAATACTCCCGAGGAACTCGATGACATACGAAATGATGTTGTAAGTTATTAAGCGAATTTCTAGTGATTTCTTAATTTTTTTTATCTTCTGGAATTGTAGGCTAATTTTTGTTGTTTTTCTGGCAGGTTTTGAGGTACACAGAAGGCCTATGTTGGATTATGCGCTATTATTACGAAGGCGTTTGTTCTTGGCAATGGTGAGGTTTTTATTCTCGTTTCTTTGGCGCTTTTGTCATCTTTTATTTTTCGTGTTATTGCTTATTATTGTCTAAGATAAATGGACGTCTTAAAATGAGTAGCAGAATCTAAATTGAAACCGGTTGTTATCTTCTCATTAGTTTTCCTCTTTCTAGATTCTGCTACAATTTTTTTTACCTGCCTATGTGTCTCTAGCACGTCGTTAAATGACGTGACAATCATGGGTTTGGAGTGCATCTATCGGCCGTGGGTTTAGACTGCATATCTTTACGCGTCTGTGTAATCTCAATTACTTATCTCTGATGAAGTGAATGTATTTAGTTCTTATTCTCGTGATTTTCATTTTGTTGTTTACTAATGCCATTTTCTTCTTCAGGTTTTATCCATATCATTATGCACCATTTGCTTCTGATCTCAAAGGTCTTGATAAGCTGAATATATCATTCACTCTAGGCACTCCCTTCAAGCCATTCAATCAGCTACTGGGTGTCTTCCCTGCTGCTAGGTCTGTGCTAATTTCTTTCAAATTAAATGGAATTTCCATTTATTAGAGGGTTCTTACATTGAACTTTATGCAGTGCACACGCACTCCCGGAGCAGTATCGGAAATTGATGACGGATCAGAACTCGCCTATTGTTGATTTCTATCCTAATGGTACAAAATCTGTTTAAAAATGACTGCGTTATGGTTATCAAGTTTTGTCTCCCCTCTAACTTTTGTTTGATGCGACAGATTTTGAAGTGGATATGAATGGTAAGCGGTTTTCCTGGCAGGTTGGTTGCTTTCACCCCTTATTTTATTCTTTAATTTGATGAATTGGCTTTAGTTATGTTATGCGTTGTTGCTTCTTTTTAAATAATTTGTTCAAACTATTCTGCAGGGAATTGCGAAGTTGCCTTTCATTGATGAAACCCGCCTTCTTGCAGAGGTTGTAAAAGTCGAGCATACATTGACGGTGTGTTGCTAACTTGTGGTTCAGACATCCTTGATGAGGTCTAGATGATCCATATCCCTGTTTCTCTTTGAATAATTAACTTCTTACATTTCTGCAGCAAGAAGAAGTGCGGAGAAATAGTGTGATGTTTGACATGCTTTTTGTCACATCTTCTCACCCCCTCTCTGTTAGTATATACTCGCTCAACGACCGCCGTAAGCTGACGGGAAGAAAACGTAATCGGGTTAAGGAAAAAATAAACCCTGAACTTAGGTTTGTATCATGTAAAATCTTTCCTTTATGAGCATATTAATATGATCATGATGGGATCATGATGGGCACAATCACACCTTCCCCTTGTTAGCATGCAAGTTCGTCCAATCACACCTTCCCCTTGTTAGCATGCAAGTTCATCAAATCTGATTAACTTTAAGACAAATATGAATTGTATGGTTCATTTTGATGCTTTGTACAAGTTTTTGGGAAGGTTCTCTGGACTCCGATCTGGTTTCTAGGAAACTCCTTGGGTTCTTTACACCATTATGCTTAATTTCTCATGGAAATTTTGTTGATATTCACGTTCTTGGTAGAAGTTAGTTAATTCTGATTTGATTAAGCGTTAACTGCAGTGAAGGAATGAATGGTTATCTCTTTCCATGTTCGGGAGAGTTGTGCCCTCAAATATTCAGGTCTCCAGTTGAGGGCATGGAGGATATTATGAACAACCAAGTCATGTAAGAGTCTTGAGTACTTTATTTGATTTAACAAAACTACTCATCACGGTTTCTCCTTTGTTTCTTTTTCTTTCAAATCTAGATGTGCTATATATCGGCTTCCGGACCCACACAAGCATATCACTAAACCGCCTGCTGGGGTGAACTTTCCTCCAAGGGTACTTTATATTTCTTTCAACTTTTACTGATGTTGAAACACACCAATATCTTGCTGTTGTTTATTTCACTTGACATGTCTTGCGGCAGACGGTGAGCATGAGAGACATGAAACCTGAGCCTGGTTTACGGCATAAAGATACGCAACGCCACGACAATGGAAGATGCAATGAGAACGCAAGGTAGTATACCTACAGAAACCGGAAGAATTTCACTCATAGCCAACTATTTCAATACATTTTTTTTCTTTCTTGTGAGTGTTCTTTCCTTGTTTTTCCAGGCCAAATGCTCCTGGAATCATTTCAGGTCGACTATTAGGGGATGCATCACGTAGACTTGTTAACAGCTTGCTGGTTAGGAGGGGAGATTCTAAGGTTGAGGACAATTGTCAGGCACTCCCACTCCCCCATACGGCACAGCCCTGCATCCTTGGGCAACCTCCTTCACAGGCTCAAGAAGACTGCAGAATGCCAGCTGTGCCAGACCGAACTATTCCAACGCAACACAACGTGTAGCCAACGAGATCATGGGCAAATGTCTGTCACTCCGAGGCCATCACTGCAACATGAGAACTCATTCCATGATCACAAAATCAAGCAGAAGAATACAGAACCAGGTGCCAGACCATACCAAAGGTCATCACGCCACCTAGATCGAGTACCGTCAGCCACTCCCAAGCCACCACAGAAAAATGAGACCTCACTCGCACACAATTGTAGAGCACTCAATCAACTGAGTTCCCAACATTACAGTGAGAAGCCTGAAGCTTACTACCCATGGACATTAACATTATGGTGAAGTTGCGAGGACTTGCCTCCCTATCCTCATATAATAAACCTACAGTTTCCACCACCCCAACTTATGAGTGTTTACGATTACAATCAACTGTTGGAAGCTTTGGGGAGTAGTGAGCAAGTTGGTGGGTGTCATATCTAGGGTGTGTTCCCTGTGGTCATATGTCTATGTTATGCCAAACCCTTAGTCGAGCTCGTGTTGTATTACTTTCATTTTATGTTAATTATTTTATTATTATATTTGTTGTTGCACAATTATGTTTACTTCTGTCAGACTTGGAATGCTTAGGGAGATGTGACTAGTCTTCAATTCTTTTTACTCAGAGTTATATGTTATTTAAGCTGTTGTTGGCCTTTGCTTACTTGCTAGTCTATAATGTTGCTTTTAACTCTTTCAAAAATCTCGGTCGACATCAAAGAGCAAATGTTATATTTACAATAAGTACCTAACAACCTTCAGTATTTGGACGAGTGTGTTCAAAATTGAACTTTGTGACTTCCTCGTTGAAATAGATTGTGATGGCGAAAAAGAGATTGTTACCTAGATTGACACGATTGTTATAGTAGCTGGCTGCCTTGATGGGATGCCCATCTAGGAATTGATAGAAGATAGCCATAAGAGGGATACCTCAGAGGGCTTTGTTGCTCAAATAGAGGACAGTGCGATACTCACGTGGAAGCAACCGTAACAACAGCCCTATCTCCCCTAAAAGTGGGAGAGGAGATAGTGGGAGATCATAGAAAATCACTTCAATCGTGGATCAATAGAGTATTTGAGTGCCCCATGAGAGCGACCCTCTAGGCCTTCCAAGCCACATTAGAAGCAGACTGAGGCAGCAGTAGAAGCTGAAATGCCATCACCAGAAAGAATAGACAACCTTCTTATAGGGGCCTTGAAGTTTTTTTGTCTGCCCTCCAAAAGAAAATAGGGGAGTCAAAAGAGCTGATCGAAAGCAGTTTTATGTATGTAGAAGTATGTGGGTTAATCACAAATTGACCAAGTTGACATCGAGACTCAGGAAGCAAAACGATTGAACATAAGTTGACATCGAGACTCAGGAAAAATGAAAGTCGTCAACTTTAAGGCCCTACCCATTTTGGGAGTGGCAAAGAGGATTGCCCTCAATGGACAAATCGACTTCGTGATCATCAAGATCGACAATTTTGGTGTCGTAAGTTTATGTCACAAGTTATGGTGCCCTCAAAGACAACTTTATGTCACAAGCTATGGGGCATTCAAATTTCTAGTCATGCTCTTTGACATCACGAATGCTCTAGCCACATTTTGCACTTTAATGAACCTAGTCTTGCACGAATAACTTGATAAATTCATGGTCATATACTTGTACAACATAGTAGTTAAAGTTAAACCTTGGAAAAACATCAAGTTCACATATAAAAAAAAAACTAACTATATGTTTTCACCCCAAGCAAGGTTAAGAGAAGATCTAAGGAAAATATTAAGAGGACCTAGAAAGAACAAAAAAACCCAAGTAAGCGATTTCAATAACCTAACAAATTTTTAATNCCTTGGAAAAACATCAAGTTCACAGATAAAAAAAAAAACTAACTATATGTTTTCACCCCAAGCAAGGTTAAGAGAAGATCTAAGGAAAATATTAAGAGGACCTAGAAAGAACAAAAAAACCCAAGTAAGCGATTTCAATAACCTAACAAATTTTTAATAGTTTACCGTTCAATCAAGATGAAATTTCACAATAAGCTTTAGGCCGGTTTTTAATTTTTAAGCAATCAAAATGTTACCTTAAATTAAGATGAACTCCTAGTAAGATCTTGATCTTTAAGTAATTAGGAGGTTACCTCAAGAACATGTATTAAGTAAGCTTATCACACTACTAAGGGGATATTTTGGAGATATATTTTAATAATCAGAATATATCTGAGATATTTAGGGAGTTGGTTAGTATAGATTTGATTGACCGTATATTTTATTTATTTACGAGATTTAGTTAGTTATATATTTTTTTTTCTATTTTTAGGTATTAGTTGATAGTTTGTATCCTATTTAAACATGGTAAACGAATTAAGATCATACTTTCGATCCCAATTCTATTTCTATTTCTCATTCTTAACATGGTATCAGAGCACCACCGATCTTGGAGTTCTTAAATATCAACATTTCCTTCATGGTGGAATCAGCCAAATCCAGCTTCAAAATTTCAGATGTTGATTTAACACATCCTTACTATATTCATCACTCTGATTAGCTAGGATATTCACTTGTTCCAATTTGCTCCACCAATCCTGGAGTAAATCAGTTATACATGCTCTTATTGCCAAGAAGAAAATTGGCTTCATTGATGGCACAATTGAGGAACCGTCCCAAGATGTAAATTCAACCGAATTCGAACTCTGGAATCAGTGCAACAGTATGATAATATCTTGGTTAACTTATTCCGTTGAAGCAGATATTGCTAAAGGCATTATTCACGCCAAGACAGCTCATCAAGTGTGGGTTGATCTTCACGATCAATTCTCACAAAAGAATGCTCCAGCAATTTTTCAAATACAAAACTCGATAGCAACGATGTCACAAGGAACCATGGCGCTGTCAACATATTTCACCAAGCTCAAAGCACTTTGGGATGAACTGGAAGCGTACCGCACACCATTTACCTGTAATCAACGTCAAATACATATTGATCAACGCGAAGAAGACAAATTGATGCAATTGCTCATGGGGCTTAATCAGTCTTATAAAACGGTGAGATCTAACATATTGATGATGTCTCCATTACCTAATGTGAGGCAAGCCTATTCATTACTTGTACAAGAAGAGATGCAGCGTCAGGTAACTTCCGAACCTACTGAGAAAATCTCGATTGCATCAGCAGTGCAAAAGAAAACAATATATTCAAAATTCGCCAAGGACAAATTGTGTGAACACTGCAATAAAGGTGGTCATACAATTAATGAGTGTCGAATTCTTAAGTTTCACTGTAAGTTTTGTGATAGAAGGGGCCATACAGAAGATCGGTGTCGACAGAAAAATAATTCTGGAAGGACAAGACAAGACAATCAACACAATAACCGTGGATATCGATCATCTGCAAATATGGCCGATGTTTCACAGTTGAATACAGAAGAACAGTCACCTAATTCCATTCCAAATTTTTCTTCTGAGCAATTACGACAGATAGCACAAGCCTTATCTGCAATCAATCATCACCCTTCTGGTAATTCTGACAATCACATCAATGTTGCAGGTTTGTTTCCCATATCTACATTATCTATTAACTCTGCGAGTTCTAATTCATGGATTCTCGATAGTGGAGCTACGGATCATATAGTATCAAAATCTTCTGTTATGACTGAACCAAAGGCTGCCATCATGTCTACAATAAATTTGCCTAATGGAGAGACAGCACGTGTGTCACATACTGGCAATATTTCCCTTAGCCCTAACCTTCAATTAAACAACGTTTTATGTGTGCCTTCATTCAATTTAAACCTAATGTCGATCAGCAAACTTACCAATAACTTGAAATGTTATGTCACCTTCTATCCTGATTCTTGTGTTATGCAGGACTTGGCTACGGGGAAGATGATTGGCTCGGGTAAACAATTTGGAGGTCTCTATCATATTTCTTCATCTCCAATCAAATCTTCAGCTCATCAAGTATCTCAGTCATCTGATTTGTGGCATTTACGCCTAGGTCATCCTTCCTTTTCTCGTTTTAAATTTCTAGCTGATCAATTGCATCTTAATAATGCGAGTTATTCTCATAATTGTAGTATCTGCCCGTTAGCAAAACAAACTAGGTTGTCTTTCCCAAGAAGTTCAATAACAACCCATTCTGCTTTTGATCTGATACATTGTGATGTTTGGGGACCACATAAAATTCCTACCCATTCTGGTTTGCGTTTTTTTCTCACTATTGTTGATGATTTTACTCGATGTACTTGGGTTTTTTTAATGCAACATAAGTCAGAAGTACATCATTTGTTAATGAACTTTGTTAAATTCGTTCAAACTCAATTTCATACTACTATCAAGATAGTTCGATCAGACAATGGGACTGAGTTCCTATCTTTGCAACCATTCTTTACTTCTTGTGGTATTGAATTTCAGCGCACTTGTGTCTATACTCCACAACAAAATGGAGTCGTAGAACGCAAGCATCGCCATATCCTAAATGTAGCTAGGTCTCTTCTTTTTCAGTCACAGGTTCCACTTAATTTTTGGGGAGAGTGCATTTTAACGGCTGTTTATCTTATAAATAGAACGCCATCACCATTATTATCTAACAAGACACCCTTTGAAGCACTCTACAAACGACCACCTACATTTCATCATCTTAAAGTTTTTGGTTGTAAATGTTATGCAACTATAGTACATCCTAAGCAAAAATTTGAACCTAGGGCAACTCCTTGTGTTTTCGTAGGATATCCTTGTGGTCATAAAGGTTACAAGTTGTATGACATGCAATCTCACAAATTCTTTATCAGCCGTGATGTCAAATTTTGTGAAGATGATTTTCCTTTTTCATCAGCTTCACAAACTTCGACATTAGCTCCTTCGACTCCTGTTGTACCACTTCATGATCCATCCTACTCAAACATCCATCCTCCACCTTCTATTCCTTCACCTCCTACTCCGTCGTCTCCTCCACCTTCTCCAGATTCGCCCACTAATTCCAATCCTATCCCACCTGATACATCAGCTCCACTTCGACGTTCTACTCGTACTAAACAGCCTCCAGCTTGGCATAAGGATTATGAGATGTCTTCTGGAGCCAATCATTTAACCTCTAGCTCAAGTCCCGGCACTGGCACCAGGTATCCCCTTCATCATTACCTTTCATTCTCTCGTTTTTCTCCTACTCAACGTGCTTTTCTAGCTCTTATTACATCCCAGACAGAACCTAAAACCTATGACGAGGCAGTTGGCGACCCGTTATGGCAGCAGGCTATGAATGATGAAATTGCAGCTTTGGAACGTAATCATACATGGTCTCTCGTTCCTCTACCACTTGGTCATAAAGCTATTGGTTGTCGTTGGGTGTACAAAATTAAATACAACTCTGATGGTTCTGTTGAACGTTATAAAGCTCGACTAGTAGCAAAGGGATACACTCAGGTTGAAGGTATTGATTACACAGAAACATTTTCCCCTACAGCGAAACTTACTACACTTCGTTGCTTACTCACTGTTGCTGCTGCTCGAAAATGGTTCACCCATCAGTTGGATGTTCAAAATGCCTTTCTCCATGGTAATCTAGACGAGGAAGTTTATATGTCTTTACCACCAGGTCTTCGCCGACAGGGGGAGAATACAGTATGTCGGCTCCATAAATCTCTTTATGGATTAAAACAGGCTTCTCGCAATTGGTTCTCCATATTTTCTACAACTATACAAAATGCAGGCTACACTCAGTCCAAAGCAGATTACTCTTTGTTTACTAAGAGTAAAGGTACTTCTTTCACTGCAGTTCTAATCTATGTTGATGATATTCTGTTGACAGGCAATGATCTCGAAGAAATTCAATATCTCAAGACTAGTTTACTCCAGAAATTTCTTATCAAAGATTTAGGAAATTTGAAATATTTTCTAGGCATTGAATTTTCTCGATCTAGAAAAGGAATTTTTATGTCTCAAAGGAAGTATGCTCTAGACATCCTTCAAGACACAGGTCTTACAGGAGCACGTCCAGACAAATTTCCTATGGAGCAAAATCTGAAACTTTCTTTAACTGAAGGAGAGAAGTTGAATGATCCAAGTAAATACAGACGGTTGATTGGCAGATTAATATATTTGACCGTCACTAGGCCTGACATAGCTTATTCAATTCGTATGCTTAGCCAATTTATGCATGAACCAAGAAAACCACATTGGGAGGCAGCTCTTCGAGTTCTGAGGTACATCAAAGGCACTCCTGGTCAAGGACTTCTACTGCCATCTGAAAACAATTTAAGATTACAGGCATATTGCGATTCTGACTGGGGTGGTTGTCGAACTTCCAGACGATCTATTTCTGGGTTCTGCATTTTCCTCGGAAATTCAATTATTTCTTGGAAGTCTAAAAAGCAGACTAATGTGTCCAGATCATCAGCAGAAGCCGAGTATCGAGCTATGACAAATACTTGTTCAAAGTTAACTTGGTTAAGATACATTCTTCAAGACTTGAATGTTCCACTGTTCGAACCAGCATTATTATATTGTGATAATCAAGCAGCATTATTATATTGTGATAATCAAGCAGCATTACATATAGCAGCCAATCCAGTTTTTCACAAACGTACGAAACACATTGAAATAGATTGTCATATAGTTCGAGAAAAGTTACAAGCTGGAATCATCAAACCGTGTTATGTTTCGACCAAAATGCAATTGGCAGATGTTTTTACTAAAGCTTTGGAAGACAACAATTTGACTTTTTGAAGGACAAGTTGGGTGTGATCGACATACAAACTTGAGGGGGAGTATTAAGAGGATATTTTGAAGATATATTTTAATAATCAGTTAGAATATATTTGAGATATTTAGGGAGTTGGTTAGTATAGATTTGATTGACCGTATATTTTATTTATTTACAAGATTTAGTTAGTTATATATATATATTTTTTTCTATTTTTAGGTATTAGTTGATAGTTTGTATCCTATTTAAACGTGGTAAAGTGAATGAAGATCATACTTTCGATCTCAATTCTATTTCTATTTCTCATTCTTAACACACACCCATGTCCTAAAGTAACACTACACACGCCTAATCATGCTAAGACATGAAGTTTGCTAAGTACCACTCAAGCAATAGGAACCAAGGATAAGATTTAAGAATAAAAACTAAGGACAAGAACATGACCAAGAATAAGTGTGGTATCCTAGCATATCTTAAGAACATGTTAAGAGCTTACAAGTAGATTACTTACTGAGTCTTTATAGTCACTCCATGTTTTCCATGATTTTTAGGTAGTTAAGGAGGTAGGCGAGGTCCGGAGTGGACTCTGGACCAAGTGTCATAGACAAGTCTCACTCATAATCTTGAACATTGTTTTGTTTTAATGTTTTTGTGTTTGTTCCTTATTTTATAATTTAGACTACTTATGTATGAATTCTATTTTGATATAACGTAAAAGTATTGTATATTATGTTTGAAATTCTCTTTGTTTTTATTTTGCAAAAAAAAAAATTCGTTTTTCACCATGAAGTTGACCGTAGATATGACATATAATTGATTGGCTGAGTTACCCATGGGTACCCATGAGATGATAGATATGAAGAAGAAAAGAACTTTCTGCTTCATTATAGGCTTAAGAGAGGATATCGTGCAAGGGTCAGTGGTGGCCCATGCCTCAAGCAACTACGCCACAACCCTCAAAGCTGTCACCTTACTAGACATGTATAAACAACAACCAAAAATGGGGGAGCAGGCTAGTCAGAGCACAAAAGAAAGTCCTCAAACAAAAACCACCACAACAAGAGGCTGAAGGACATAACTCCATGCCAAAAATGTCAAAAAACTTCCTGATCGAAAATGTAGGGTAGGAACCAACGCCTGCTTTAACTGTGGCAAGGGAGGCCACCGGTTCTTTGAATGGCCACACCGAAGAAATCAGGACAACAGACAAGCATGCCACACCAAGAGAGACAACACCAAAATCAGAACCAGATGGGCCAAGGGGCCGGTTTTGTCCTTTGAAATTTCGTAAAGATGCAAACTCGAGCAAAAAGTGTCACGCATTCCAAGTAAGTGGCACCTCAGAATTTTGAATTTATCTATGCTCATAGTATGCATCAAAGTATGATATAAGAAGCATGTTATAGAAATTTGAACATGAAATGAGTTGGTTTGATGTATGTAAGATCACGTTAAGCGTTATGATACACGTTTATCGAAGAATGAACTGTGGGGCTATGATATGACCGAAATTGAGAGCATACCTTTAGTATGATATAAAACATGTTATAGGGAGCTGCTTATAAATGTTTCAGCATACAATGAGCTGAGATGACACATGTTACTATGTATGTTACTGAAACGCGTACGCATTATCTTAAAAACTGAAATTGATGACTAAGTATCCATGTTTAGATCGCTATATGCTATATCTCTATTTTCTATGTTTATGATGTATGTGGTTGTAGAGGGACGATTAGGGGTTCGCCAACTTGATTGTGTTAATATAATGCATGCGGAAGCAATTTGGATCTTAGACACTTTTAGAATCTCAATTATAGTAAATAACTAGTATGTTCATAAGTATTAAAACTTAATGAGTTTGAATACTAACATTTTGTAGTTCAAATTTCTTTTTCCTCGCGAACCGGTTTCGAACCACCACTAGTGTCTTCTCCACTATCCTCCGGCCTTAAAACGGGATTGTGGAATCCAGTGAGTGACTAAATTTGGGAGAGATTTTGTATATATGAAGAGAGTGTTTGTGAGAGGTTTTTCTCAAGGTTTTTCACCAAGAAGACCTTTCATGTACCATGATCACTCTGTTTATAGAGTCATGTTTGCATGTTCATGCAAATTTGAGATCACCAAATTTTGACACTCAAAATTCCACTCAAACTTGTGGGGGTTTATTTGACGAGCATGCCAGTTTGGTTAAACCAAAATTTGACACCTCAAAATTCCACTAACATGGATTTTTCCATTAAATGAAGTCAACATTTTGACTTTCTTCATTTTAATTCAACAATTAATTTAAATAATGAATTTCAAATTAAAGTAAAATTAAATGATTAATTAAACTATTGAATTAATATTTAATATTAATTCAAATGCCAATCCCAATCAATTCCGACACATAATTGATTAAATTTAAATATCTCAAATTCTCTCTTTTTGTTTAATTCGTAAATAAAACAAAAATGCGGTTAAATATATCGTATATATGTAGCGCATATTCCCTAATTTGAATTCGAACACTTCGAACTCACTCGTCACACTGTTCTATGGTTTAGTCCGATATGAGCTAGCAGAGGGACCTAATGGACCTATAGATCATGGGCTCCAACGATCCAAGATTAACCGGTTAAACTCATTAACCTTGTTAACCAACATTCGTTAACTACTAGGACACTCCACTATAGCCTAGTAGTTGCACTCCCCTCACTATAGATATATTTCTGTCCATTTGATATAACCATGATTAGTAAGTCGATCCTTCACAGGTTGTTCGTAACTAGAGCTGGGTCAATTTACCGTTTTACCCCTGAAGTTACTTCTTGTTCCTTATGTCTCACTGATCCTCTAATGAACAATTGGTTTGTGGTCCAACCAGTAAACCGAATCCCTCTCAGGCCAATGAGAGGGTGGGGCCCCTTGTTCAAGACCTGGAGTCAGTGCTTAAGGGAACTACCTTTCTTCTATCCCTAAAAGTGGGTAGGAGTGAATTCCATCTTGCACCCCACGTCCCCAGCCATTCACCCAGTCTTACCCCTGAAATGGGAGGCCTATTGAGTCGGCGAACTAGAGCCACTCTCACCCATGCAAATCTAAGGATAATTCCGAATAAACAGGAGTTCATGGTTAGCTCAGGATTAAAACCGAGTTACCTAGGTTATCGAATGAAAAGAAAATCAGTCTCAACAGTAAACGACATTATAAAGTGAGAGTGGTTTTCTTCATGGTCCGATCTTATGCAATACTCATTGCATAGGACGCCCCCACTCACATGTCTCCACATGTACAATTTAGTGATCACATTGTTTATATCATATACAAAAGTGAGCCGCATCTATAGTGTCCCTAGAATAAGGCACTCAGTCTTATCCTTATACTATAGATCATTTTGACTATATACTTGAACTTGATCCACTCTTATGTCTCTACATATAGTTCAAGTAATCATACTATAGTCAGAGTGTTCTTAGTTTATTGGATTTAGATTAATGATCGTAAAGTTCACTTTATTCAATAAACAATCTTTACTGAATAAACAACAATAATAACTTTATTGAAAATAGAATATGATTTTTTTTACCAACTATGAGTTTTAGGACATAAAACTCAACACAACTAACCTCTAATCGTGAATNAAGTTCACTTTATTCAATAAACAATCTTTACTGAATAAACAACAATAATAACTTTATTGAAAATAGAATATGATTTTTTTTACCAACTATGAGTTTTAGGACATAAAACTCAACACAACTAACCTCTAATCGTGAATCTGATTCGATTTTCAGGGCTCCAGATAACCATATAACTGGCTTGTGATATTTTATGACTTGTGACTGTACCTTGTGTGGACTACTGTGAAGTTTGCTAGTTAGTTTCTTGCAGTGAGCTTGTCACGAGTGGCAAGGTTCAACAGTTGTACCTTACGAGTTGGTTATGATTATTGTTCATGCATGTGAGTTATGCGATTATACGAGGACGATAGGGGTGTTGCAAATGCTTTAGTTGCTATTTTTATGTTTTAGTTCTTGAATATCAGATCATTGATGTGATCTTATGCCGATATTAGATCACTGATATGATCTTATGCCACATTCTTTGTTTTGATATGATCTTATGCCGCATTCTTTGTTTTGGCATGATGTTCTTCCTTCTTTTAGGATTTTATTTTTATCTTCTATTAAGCATTGTACTGACTATAAATATAGTCATTTTTCACCTAATAAAACACTGAATTTTCTTCCTTATGCAAACTTATCTTTATTAAATTTATCATTTGGTATAAGAGCCTTGTCTTTTTCAGCTGCAGCTAAAGATGACTACTGAAGGTAGCTTTGTTCAGCCAGCAACACCAAAATTTGTTGGTCACTATGATCATTGGAGCATGTTAATGGATAACTTTTTTCGCTCTAAAGAATATTGACAAGTAATTAAGTCTGGGATTTCTACTGTAGCATATTATGCTGATTACTCAGATGAATAGAAGAAGGAGGTAGCAGATCATAAATTGAAAGACTTAAGAGCTAAGAACTATCTTTTCCAGGCCATGATCGCTCAATTCTTGAGACTATTTTGGATAAAGAAAGTTTGAAAGGAATTTGAGATTCCATGAAGAAAAAATTCCAAGGAAATACAAAGGTGAAACGAGCACAACTACAAGCTCTACGCAAGGACTTTGAGACCCTTCATAGGAAGGAAGGTGAGACTTTTTTTTATTTCTTTTCTTGTACTCTCGCCATTGCTAATAAAATGTGTTTTCATGGTGAAGAGATGAGTGTTGTTAGCATTATTGAGAAAATTCTACTGTCCGTGACCTCAAAGTTTGATTACGTGGCTTGCTCCATTGAAGAATCAAACGATTTGTACATCATGATCATTGATAAATTGCATAGTAGTCTACTGGTAAATGAACAACATATGAAAAGACATACTATGGAAGAGCAGACATTGAAGATCACTCTTGACAGCAGTACAGGGAGAACAAATCGTGGAGGTGACACATTTTGAGGTAGAGGAGGAGGCGTGGGAGACCAGGTTTTAACAAAACTCCTCTCGAGTGTTTTTATTGTCATGACCTTGGTCATTTTCAATATGAATGTCCCAAGAAGAATAAGAGAAAGGAATCACAAGCTCATTTTGTTGAAACTTCTGAACTTCTGCTTCTCATGGCATATGTTGAAGAGATGGTAGAACAAAACAAGGACTCAACAGGTTGTTTGTCTGAAATTGAAGCTTCAGAAACTGTAACAACAAAAGAATTGCTTCTTATGGCACATGTTGAAAAAGCAACAAACGAAACCGCATGGCTCATAGATTCAGCCTGGAGCAACCACATGTGTGGATATAAAGAATTCTTTTCAGAACTAGATGAAGAACTAGATGAAGGCTTTCGCAAGTCTGTAATGATGGTGTTAATGTGACACATGCGGAAGTAATTTGGATCTTAGGCACTCTAAGTACATCAATTATAGTAAATTAGATAGTATGTTCAAAAGCATTAAAACTCAAGGAGTTTGAGTACTAACCTTTTGTAGTTCAAATTCCTTTTTCCTCACGAACCGGTTTCAAACCGTCACTAGTGTCTTCCCTACTATTCTCCGATCTTAGACCGGGATTGTGGAATCTGGTGAGTGACTAAACTTGGAAGGAATTTAATATAAGTGAAGAGAGAGTTTTGAGGAATTTTCTCAAAGTTTTTCCAAGAAAAGAATATTTCTATATGCAATTACTCCATGTATAGAGTCATATTTGCATGTTGATGCAAATTTGAGATTACCAAATTTTGACACTCAAAATTTCACTCAAATTTGTGGTATTATGTGATAAGCACTTAAGTTTGAGTTAACCAAATTTTGACAATCAAAATTCCACTCAAATTTGTAGATTAGGGGGGCAAACATGCAAGTTTGGTTAAACCATAGATTGACACTCAATATTCCACTAACTTAAACGTGATTTTTCCATTATGTGAATGAACATTTTGACTTTCCCTATTTTAATTCAAACATTAATTTAAATAATTAATTTCAAATTAAAATAATATTAAAGGATTAATTAAACAATTTAATTAATATTTAACATTAAATTAAATGCCAATCCCAATCATTTCCGACACACATGGATTATGAATCCCTATTTATAATTAAAATATTTAAATCTTATTTAAATATCTTCAATTCTCTCTTTTTGTTAATTCGTAATTAATACAAAATATGGTTAAATATATCGTATATATTTATCGCATATTCCCTAATTTTTAATTCGAACTCCCTCGTCACACTGTTCTAAGGCTTAGTCCGATATGAGCTAGCAAGGGGACCTAATGGACCTACAGATCATGGGCTCCAACGATCCAAAATTAATCGGCTAAACTCATTAACCTTATTAACCAACATTCGTTAACTACCAGGACTCTCCATTATAGCCTAGTAGTTGCACTTCCCTCACTATAGATATATTTATGTTCATTTGATATAACCATGATTAGTAAGTCGATCCTTCACAGGTTGTTCGTAAATAGAGTTGGGACAATTTACTGTTTTACCCTTGAAGTTACTTCTTGTTCCTTAAGTTCCACTGATCCTCTAATGAACAATTGGTTTGTGGTCCAACCACCAAACCGAATCCCTCTCAGGCCAATGAGAGGGTGGAGCCCCTTGTTCAAGACTTGGAGCCAGTACTCAAGGGAACAACCTTTCTACTATCCCTAAAAAGTGGTTAAGAGTGAATTCTATTTTGCATCCTATGTCCCTAGTTATTAACCCAGTCTTACCCCTGAAATTGGAGGCTTATTGAGTTGGCGAACAGTCTGTTGGACCAATCAACCTAGACCTCTGATACTAAGTTTAGTTCATAAATTTCTTGGCTACTCAAGCAAATAACGTGCTCACAATTATTCCACCCTAGTCCTTATTGATTCGTATAGGTATTTCTTCAATAAAAGTCCAAACAACTAATTATAGGAGTGAATTCCATTTTGCTTCTTATTTTCGTAGTTATTAACCCAATCTTACCCCTGAAATAGGAGGCTTATTGAGTTGGCCAATGGTCTGTTCGACCAATCAACCTACACCTCTAATACCAAGTTTAGTTCATAAATTTTACCAAGTTTAGTTCATAAATTTCTTGGCTAAATCAAGCATACAACGTGCTCACAATCTCACAATCATTCCACCCTTGTCCTTGTTGATTTGTACAGGTATTTCTTCAATAAAAGTCCAAACAATTAATTACATGCTCAATGTATGTTCGAGGGCACGGTTCCCGGGCTTATCAAGCTCTAAGGCTCTTAAACTTTATCGTAGAAGTCTAAAATGATTCCGAATTATAATATAAAAATAAAAATAAAAATTGCAAAGATGGCGTCGCCCAAACTTGAACTGGAGACCTTCAATGTGTTAGACTAACGTGATAACCAACTACACCACGACAAGTTGGAAGCCTCCTCAGAAGGTCAGCCAAACTATAGAGTTAAGCCAAAACTTCCTAGAACCTAGAGAAAAGTCCGTGGAAACCTACAAGGAACGGGATGCGATGAGAGCCTACAAGTAGGCTACTTACCGAGTACTTTTTTACTCACTACATTTTAGATTTCTTTTTCAGGTATTTGCTAACTTTTGCTCGAGGTGGGTGAGTGTCTGAGTGCTGCATTGTCACTTGAGGGTCGTTTATGAGTGTCAACTCGGTCTGTGTACTTTGAGTTTTTTATATTTTGTTCAAAACAGTACCCCGAACCCTTTCTTCGATTGTAAAAAGCCTTTAACAACACATGTTTGAATTGCCTTTCAATTTGTTCTAGTCGAGGTATTGTTTGATTTTAAGTTGCATTATCTGAATGTTTAATTTAATTTTACATTTATGTTTATTTTCCTTTCACTTTTTTATTTTCGTCACATCTTGAGATTTGAAGCCTAAAAAATCAGGTAACGAAAGACTCAATGACTCTTGGTCTAGCGAAAATCAAGCACGAAGGCTCTTAAACTTCTCAAGATGGCATCGCCCACACTTGAACTAGAGACCTTCAATGTGTTAGACTGACGTGATAACCAACTACATCACAACACCATTAAAAGCCTCCCGAGAAAGTGAGCCAAACTATAGAGTTAAGCCCAAACTTCCTAAAGCCTAGAGAAAAGCCTATGGAAATCTACCTGTTACTGGATATGCGATGAGAGCCTACAAGTAGGCTGTACCGAGTACTTTTTTACTCACTGCATTTTAGATTTCTTTTCTAGGTCTTCGCTAACTATCGCTCGAGGTAGGGGAGCGTTTAAGAGCTGCATTGTCATTTGAGGGTCGTTTATGAGTGTCGACCCGGTCTGTGTACTTTGAGTCATTTATATTTCGTTCGAAACAGTACCCCAAACTCTTTCTCCGTTTGTAACAACCCTTTAACAACACATATTTGCATTGTCTTTCAATTTTTTCTAGAAGAAGTATTGTTTGATTTTAAGTTGCATTATCCGAATGAATTTAATTTTACTTTTATGTTTATTTTCCTTTCTCTTTATTATGTTCGTCACGATTTGAGATTTGAAGCCCCGAAAATCACGTAACGAAAGACTCAATGACTCTTGGTCTAGCGAAAACAATCTATTGGACCAATCAACCTAGACCTCTGATACTAAGTTTAGTTCATAAATTTCTTAGCTAAATCAAGCATATAACGTGCTTACAATCATTTGACCCTAGTCCTTGTTGATTCGTATTGGTATTTTTTCAATAAAAGTCCAAACAATTAATTACATGCTCAATGTGTGTTCGAGGGCACGGTTCTCGGACTTATCAAGCTCTAAGGCTCTTAAACTTCGTCGTAGGGGTCTAAAATGAATCAATGTGTGTTTGAGGGCACGATTCCCAGGCTTATAAAGCTCTAAGGCTCTTAAACTTGCTCTGGAGGTCTAAATATAAAAATAAAAATAAAAATTGCACAAATAGCGTCGCCCAGACTTGAACTAGAGACCTTTAGTATGTTAGACTGACGTGATAACCAACTACACCACGACACCGTTGGAAGCCTCCCCAGAAGGTCAGCCAAACTATAGAGTTAAGCTCAAACTTCCAAAAGCCTAGAGAAAAGCTCGTGGAAACCTACCAGGAACTGGATGCGATGAGAGCCTACAAATAGGCTGCTTACCGAGTACTTTTTTACTCACTGCATTTTAGAATTCTTTTTCAGGTCTTCGCTAACTGTTGCTCGAGGTGGGTGAGTGTCTGAGTGCTGCATTGTCACTTGAGGGTCGTTTATGAGTGTCGACCCTGTCTGTGTACTTTGGGTCTTTTATATTTTGTTTAAAACAGTACCCCGAACCTTTTCTCCGTTTGTAACAAACCTTTAACAACACATGTTTGCATTGCCTTTCAATTTGTTCTAGTCGAGGTGTTTTTGATTTTAAGTTGCATTATCTAAATGTTTTAACAACACATGTTTGCATTGCCTTTCAATTACTTTTATGTTTATTTGTCATTTTCGTTAGTTTAAAGGTGCATTTACACTCCACCAACGGGGCGGGGCGGGGGGATGAAATTTACCATCTAACAAATGATTCATATTATTTATATAATAAATATACAAATATTTTGCATAAAAAAAGATATTATTTTGGTTAAAAAAATAATAAATTTGATATTATTTCATGTAAAAAAATATAATAAAAATATGTTTTAAGTAAAAATATCAAATGTTTGTTCCTACTACAAACTTCTTATAACAAATTTTCATCTAACACATATAAATTATTATAATTTTTTTAAATACTAATTTATATTAAGATCTTAATATTATATGTATAAATTTATATAATACAAATACAAACTTAAAATCGTATGTTTATAAAACAATAAACTTAAAATCTCATGTTCGCACAACAAACTTAAAATCACTCGTTCCTAGAACAAATTAAAATCTCATGTTCTAAAATTCACTGTTCGCACAACAAACTTAAATTGTTCGTAAAATAAACTTAAAACAATCTGTTCATAAACAAACTTAAAATCATCTGTTCATAGAACAAATTTAAAATCTACTGTTCCTAAAACAACAAGCTTAAAATCTCATGTTGGTTTGCCTGTTCATCTAACAAACTTAAAATCTTCCGTTGTAGAACAACAAACTTAAAATCTATTATTCGTACATTAAATACACACATTTATTAATATGCTAAAAGTGGTTATGGAGGCTGATTGAGCCCTTCTCTATAAATGCCTATCCCAATTGCATGCTTCTTCACCCTTTCAATCTCATTGTCTTTCCTAAACTTCAAATGGGACGTGGTGGCCTCTATTAGGGCTCCACTTGGACCCCAAGAGTAGATAGAGGGGCAAAAGGACACATTTGCCCCTCAGTAGGCTTGCGTCGATTTTTATTTATTTATTTTTTTCAATGTTACAACAAGTGAACAGTAGACCAAAGAAGAGGGATGTTAATTCCAGAACTGAATATTCTTCAGATTGGAAGCATTTTCATTTTTAGTAGGTTTGTTTCATGTTATTTTCATTTTCAAATTGTAGCTCGTACAAGTGAAACACTTAGATCAAATATTTCACAATGAATAGAGGTGCATAGTAACGCCATAATCGACAACAGCTCCCACAACACTTTTCACCATGCCAATGCCAAACACTAGGCCTCCATTTGGAAAAGTTGTGAAAAATCTCGCCTGATCCGTAGCCGAAGACGAATTATGGTAATTTGTTCCAATCTGAGACATAAACAAAGACAAGGATAATCTTTATAAAAAAAGGACCCGTAAAGGACACCCACAATATACACAGAAAAAGATATTCAAGGATCCGTTTTGGCATGAAATGGATATTTCCATATATCTCTTTATGAGATGAGAAAATAGGGCAAAACCCATAGCAAGAATCGGTTCACGTAGAAATTGACGTATTAGCTCACGTAAAAGTACGCGTAAAATACCAAAGGGCGTTCCTGACTTTAGAGATCGAGGAGGAAAGAAATATCAAGGCTTAGGCAGGCGTTAATCAGTAATTTTTACTTTAGTGAAGCCGTAATCCTGTGAATGAGAAAGAAATAACTGAAGTCTTTTCCTATGTCATTTTGCTTCCAATGGCTAAATCACAGCTTTTTGACAACTTTTAGATTGTCCAAAAGTGACCTTATAATTTTTGTGCTTTACCATCAGGACAATGTGTAAGAGGAGGGATAAATTCCTTCACAATCCATGGCTTGTGACCTCATAAGGAAGAAACTCGGTAACTAATTGTCAGGGCACCTCCTTTGTTTATAAACAGGTAAAACTTAAACATTCATTTATTTTAGTTCAGTTTATTAAATGTGGAAATTATAACTAGTTCGGGATTATAATAGTTAAGGGTGAAAAAATAATAATTTTCTTGTTTCATATTGTTTTCATCTTCAAATGGTAGGTTGTACAAGTGAACCACTAGACTAAAGAAGAGGGATGTTAATTCCATAACTGAATATTCTTCGATTGCAAGCATTTCCATGTTTAGCAAGTCTGTTCCATGTTATTTTCATCTTCCAATTGTAGCTTGTACAAGTGAAACACTGATCTTGCATAGTAACTTAATAATCGATAACAGCTCCCACAACACTTTTCACCATGCCAATCCCAAACACACGAGTCTTCCCATGTGTTATTTTGCTTCCATCTTTAGCAGGTCTATTTCATGTTATTTTCATCTTCAAATTGTAGCTTATACAAGTGAAACACTTAGATCAAATATTTCACAAAAAATAGTAACTTAATAATCGACAACAGCTCCCACAACACTTTTCACCATGCCAATCCCAAACACAGAGTCTGCCCATGTGTCATTGTTCTTCAATAGCTAAATCACAAATTTTTGACAACTTTTAGTTTGTCCAACAGTGGCCTTATAATTTTTGTGCTTTACAATCAGGACAATGTGTAGGAGGATTGATAAATTCCTTCACAATCCATGTCTTGTGGCCTCAGAAAGAAAGAAACTCGATAACTAACTGCCAGGGCACCTCTTTTGTTTATAAACAGGTAAAATTCAAACATTTATTTATTTTCGTTCAATTTATTAGATATGCAAATTATAATTAGTTCATTATGTTTGGATTATAATATTCAAGGTTGAGAAAAATAATAGTTTTCTTGTTTCATGTTGTTTTCATCTTCAAATTGTAGCTTGTACAAGTGAACCCGTAGACCAAAGAAGAGGAATGTTAATTCCAGAACTGAATATTATTCAGATGGCAAGCATTTCCATCTTTAGCAAGTCTGTTCCATGTTATGTTCATCTTCCAATTGTAGCTTGTACAAGTGAAACACTTAGATCAAATATTTCACAATAAATAGAGGTGCATAGTAATGACATAATCGACAACAGCTCCAACAACACTTTTCATCATGCCAATCCCAAACACACGAGTCTGCTCGTGTGTCATTGTTCTTCAATAGCCAAATCACAAATTTTTGACAACTTTTAGTTTGTCCAATNAAAACGCTCACAGAGAAAGCTAACTTAACGGATTGATTCCAACCAAGAGCTGGTTAGAAGATGAATGACTCTTAGATCGAACTTGGAATCTATGATGGTCACTCTTAGATACCAAGACAATTCACTCCAGAATTAGCTTGATCAAATCTAATTCAACGAATCGGTTTAAACATTAAACCTAAAGTAAGGTTTGCAAAAGAATAACAACGAAAATGTATCAAGAAAACACAAAGGCGTTGTTTGTATTCAACAATTCATTATTCTCAAACATGAATATTACATGCCTTTAAATAGGCTCAAAAGATAACCCTAACATAATAAAGTTCAACCACCGACTACAAATGCAATTAAATACAAAAGGAAGAAAATAAGGCATTCATACAAACTACTAATAAATGATATTAAATACAAATTGAAGAAAATAAGGTATTCAGAAATTGTCTTAATTGGTAGTTCAACTATCAATGACAAGTCTTTTGATCACTTTCTAATGTCAACCACTCCATTATTTTCTTGATTTGATACTTGAATCTTCCTTGTATTGCTTCTTGTAATTGCTTGTTCGGGTACATGGAAGTGATCAGTTGTTGGATTCATATGATCTTCTTTGTTTATAAACAGGTAAAACTCAAACATTCATTTATTCAGTTTATTAGATGTGTAAATTATAATTAGTTCTTATGTTTGGATTATAATATTTAAGGTCGAAAAAAATAATAGTTTTCTTATTTCATATTGTTTTCATCTTCAAATTGTAGCTTGTACAAGTGAACCCGTAGACCAAAGAAGAGGGATGTTAATTCCAGAACTGAATATTGTTCATATTGCAAGCATTTCCATCTTTAGCAGGTCTGTTTCATGTTATGTTCATCTTCCAATTGTAGCTTGTACAAGTGAAACACTTAGATCAAATATTTCACAATAAGTAGAGGTGCATAGTAATGCCATAATCGACAACAGCTCCAACAACACTTTTCACCATTTCAATCCCAAACACACGAGTCTGCCCATGTGTCATTATTCTTCAATAGCTAAATCACAAAATTTTGACAACTTTTAGTTTGTCCAACAGCGACTTTATAATTTTTGTGCTTTACAATCACGACAATGTGTAGAAGGATTGACAAATTCCTTCACAATCCATGGCTTGTGGCCTCAGAAAGAAAGAAACTCGGTAACTAACTGCTGGGGCACCTCCTTCGTTTATAAACATGTAAAATTCAAACATTCATTTATTTTCGTTCAATTTATTAGATGTGCAAATTATAATTGTTCATTATGTTTGGATTACAATATTTAAGGTTGAAAAAAATAATAGTTTTCTTGTTTCATGTTGTTTTCATCTTTAAATTGTAGCTTGTACAAGTGAACCCGTAGAACATAGAAGAGGGATGTTAATTCTAGAACTGAATATTATTCAGTTTGCAAACATTTCCATCTTTAGCAGGCCTGTTTCATGTTATTTTCATCTTCAAATTGTAGCTTATACAAGTGAAACAGTTCGATCAAATATTTCACAAAAAATAGTAACGCCATTGTGAATGTTTGCTGAATCCACCACACCTAAATGGTGGTGAGAGTTCTCTTATTTATAATCATTTACAGAATACAGAAATATGGTAAATTACAAATAATATGGAAATAGCAATAAAAGGAAAGAATAATAAATGAATACAATATATTTGCCTTTAATAAAAGGGCAAATATGATAAGCCGTAATGTAAGGCAGATATTTGCCTTATAATGAACGATCAACTATCCTTAACACCCTCCCGCAAGCTGAGCGTCGGATTTGAACGAACATGAAGCTTGGACCTGAAAAATTCAAAGAGAGGTCGAGAAATACTTTTTGTGAAGATGTCAGCAACTTGGAGATGAGAGGGTACATATTGTGTGTGAAGTTTGCCAGCGATAACAAGTTCTCGAAGGAAATGATAATCTAGTTCAACATGTTTGATCCGCTTGTGAGAAATGGGATTAGAGCTAAAAAAAAATAGCACTTTTATTGTCACATAAGAGTAAGGGCTGCTGTGAAATAGGGACCTTGAGGTCATGCAAAATATGCGTAACCCAAAGAAGTTCAGCAACAGTTGTGGCAAGAGCATGATACTCAGATTCACAACTGGAGCGTGAGATAGTAGGTTGCTTTTTGACACTCCATGAAACAAGATTGTTAGCAAGATAAATAGAATAGCCGAATGTAGAACGACGAGTATCGGGACAACCATCCCAGTTAGCATCCGAATAAGCGACTAGCGTACTCGGAACAGTGGATGGACGAAAGGTAAGACCAAAGTGGAATGTTCCTTTGACGTAGCGAAGAATACGTTTGACAGCAAGAAAATAATCTGCAGTAGGGGCATGCAAGAATTGACTGACAGAATTGATAGCATAGGCAATATCTGGACGCATAATAGTCAAGTATTGAAGGGCGCCAACAAGAGATCTATAGAGAGTAGGATCAGAGAAAGGAGAACCATCAACAGTCAGGTGTTGAGAAACAACCATGGGAGTGTGGACTGGTTTTCTATCGAGCAACTGAGCACGAGTAAGAATATCTCGAGCATATTTTAACTGACTAATAAAGAGACTATCAGGAGTGGGTGAAGCTTTAAGACCAAGAAAGTAACTGAGAGAACCCAAATCTTTGGTAGCAAACTCAAAATAAAGCTTGCGAGTAAAGCTGTCAATAAGAGATGAGTTGTTGCCGGTAACAATAATGTCATCAACATAAAGAAGCAAATAGATAAGGTTAGATTGCTGATGAAAGACAAAAAGAAACATGTCAGCACGCAAGAAAACCCAAGTGTGAGAAGAAATGAGCTAAAACGCTGAAATCAGGCACGGGGAGCTTGCTTTAAGCCATAGAGGGGCTTTCTTTAATAGACAAACATGAGTGGGAAATCGAGGATCAATATACCCAGGAGGTTGTTCCATATGAACACGTTCAATAAGAGTTTCATTGAAAGAAGCATTCTTGACATCAAGTTGTTGAAGAGGTCATTTATTTGTGACTGCAATAGAAAGCATAACACAGACAGTGGTAGCTTTGGCAACCGGACTGAAAGTGTCAGTGTAGTCAAGACCAGGAACCTGAGTATAACATTTGGCAACAAGATGAGCCTCGAAACACTTGACGGATTCATCAGGCAAATATTTAATACGAAACACCCATTTAGAGCCCACGATGTTGGTGCTAGCAGGGCGAGGAACCAAAGTCCAAGTATCATTTTGTTGTAACGCTTGAATTTCTTCATCCATGGCAGCCACCCAAGCAGGATTCTTAGCCGCAGATTTGAATCGTTTTGGCTCAATGGATGCAAGAAGAGCAGAAAGAAGTCCAGATGAGCCCAAAATATCAAGATTTGCTGGATGACGAGTCTTGAATATACCAGCTTTGGCTCGTGTGATCATAGGATGAGTGCCCAAAGAAGAGGAATCAACAGTAGGTTCAATAGAGGTCGAATTAGAAGTTGAGGGTGGCAAAGTGGAACCTGCAAGAGAAGTATCAACCTGCACAGACTCATCCACAAGGTCAGAACAAATATCACACGGGGATGAACTGGATCGAGGAATGTGCGGTGATGAAGTGGTAGGAAGGGATGAATCAATATGATAAAGAAGATAAACCACAGTTAGGGTGGGAGTGAGGAGAAAAAAAAAAAAAACATGACGTATTTGAATCTATTTTTTGTGAAGAGTTCGATAAAACAAGGTTTCTTGAATAGTTTGTTATGAACACCACGAGGAAATAATATTGCTAACAGAAAATTTTAAGTNCACCACGAGGAAATAATATTGCTAACAGAAAATTTTAAGTTTTTTTACAAGTAATTTTAAAATTGGGATTTTAAGTTTGTTTAATAACAATGAATTAAAACAATTAGTTTGTTTTAAGTACAAAAGATTTTAAGTTTCTTTTACAAAGATTTTAAGTGTGTTGTAGGAACACAAATGTTATTTTAAGTTTGTTCTTGGATTTTGAATTTGTTGGGATTTTAAGTTTGTTGTATGAATAGGGAATTTAAGTTTGTTCTACGAGGAGGGATTTTCAGTTTGTTCTAGTAGCAAGTATTTTAAGTTTGATTTAAGAATAGGTGCTTTTCAGAATATTGTACGAACATGTGATTTTATATTTGTTTTAATAACAGTGAATTTTAAGTTTGTTTTAAGAACATTAGTTTTTAAGTTTCTTCTTGGATTTTGAGTTTGTTCTCAGAATAGGAACCTTAAGTTTGTTGTATGAATAAATAATTTAAGTTTGTTGTGCAAAAAAAGGGATTTTAAGTTTGTTCTATGAACAAGTTATTTTAAGTTTGATCTAGGAATATGTGATTTTTAGTTTGTTTTACAAACATGTGGTTTTAAGTTACGGTAGGAACATAAGATTTTAAGTTTGTTGTTTTACAAATAGACCGATTTTAAGTTTGTATTTATATTATATAAATTTATACATATAATATTAAAATCTTAATAGAAATTAGTATTTTAGAAAATTAGAATAATTTATACCTATCAACGAACAAGAGATTTTAAGCTTGTTGTTCAACGAACAGATGACTTTAAGTTTGTTCTATGAACAGATGATTTTAAGTTTGTTTACGAACAAGTAGTTTTAAGTGTGTTTACGAACAGGTAGTTTTAAGTTTGTTTTACAAACAGGTAGAAATCCGAGCATCATATTTGCCATTTCTAATTTACATCATTGGGCTGACGATCAAGTTAGCCTTATCAAATTTTTTCTTTTATTATCAAATTGATAAGGCAACCCTAATCCTCACCCCAACGATAAGCTTTTGTTTTAGCAAGAACTTTGAGATCAAAGTAATTAACACTTCCTTATACAAAATTTGGATCAAACAAGAGACAAGGGTGGAATTAGATTACCTCTTAGGATCGAAGATCTAGAAGCAAGATTTGAAACCTTGTTCTAAATTGAGTGACTCCACAATCTAACTTGATCAAGGCTTGATTGAATGGCTCGGGTGCAATTCTACCACAAGAATTGCTTGAAACTTAGAAATGACAAATATGATGCTCGGATTTCTAAAGAAAACGTCTCAATTTGAGATTTAAATTACATTCATCCACGAATTTTACATAACATATTGTGGGTATTTATAGTCTTCCGATAAAATAGTTCTTTCTAACAACACGTGCTTGAGTGGCTAATGTGACAGGTTTGAAATCAATTGAGCTCTCCGCGCGTAGGTTTGAATTCTGTTGTTGACATATTTTTTGAATCTTCATGACATATTTTTAATATTCTTGGCAATAGGTCCATTTGGAACTCATTCTTGTTCCTTATCATCAGGTCTGGTCGTGGTTGGGTAGTTGGGCAAGGCCAAATCGGAATGCATCATTCTTGTGGGCAAGACTGCGTGTTTAGGAATTGACCGCGAGTTGTTGGGCTATGAGCTTGTGGGTCATAGATATTGCAATGGTGAAAATGTTGGGTTTTATGTCCTAAAACTCATAGTTTGTAAACAAAACATATTCTATTTTAAATAAAGTTATTATTGTTGTTTATTCAGTAAATATTGTTATTGAATAAAGTAAACTTTACGATCATTAATCTAAATCAAATAAACTAAGAACACTCTGGCTGTAGTATGATTACTTGAACTATATGTAGAGACATAAGAGTGGATAAAGTTCAAGTATATAT